>NW_003805472.1:1636141-1735367 GCF_000255335.2 Galendromus occidentalis | reverse complement strand
CGCTTCCGCGGCCAGAACAATGCAACGGAATCTGAGGGTAACAGATGCCCCTTCCTGAAACACCTCTTGACATCCCAGGAGTCTGGAAGTGCCGTGGACCAGCTCGCTGGGCCCGTATCGTTGCTCCTGGTCCTGATCGGGGCAGAAGCAACAGCGTACACCCTGAACGTCTGCCTCTACTTCCTCGCGAAGACTCCAACTCTGCAGGATCGCATGCGGCGTGAAATTCTCAGCATCCTCGGCGACCGGACGAAGATCGAATTCGGAGACTTGGAGCGGATGAAATACGTCGAGAGCGTCATCCTCGAGACTCTCCGACTCGCTCCGCTCCACGCGAAAATCACACGATACGCGGATGCCGATGGCAAGGTGGGCGATATCTCTTTCAAGAAAGGGATGCCCATCGAAATCGATGTCACCGAAATGAGCAGGGATCCTAAAAACTCCCCGGAGCCTCTGCTCTTCCGACCAGAGCGATTCTGCGATCCCGATGTCAGAAGAAAACAGCGAATGGAGGCTTTCCTCGCTTTCGGATCCGGGACCGGATCCTGCCCGGCGAGGGAGTTCTCTATGAACTTGATGAAGAGCTTCCTCGCCCAATTCTGTCTGAAGCTCAGAGCGGTGAAGACTCCGAAGACCCCGGCTTGCGCTGGGCAGTCTTCACCCGAGCTGAGTCTGGCCTACGTCCTGTACGCAAAGAAGTTTGTCAGTCATCGCTTTCTGATAGGAATTCAGCCTGTCTGCGATGATTCCTGCTAGGATTAGGCTTCAAGTGAGCGGATTGAGCGTGTCGAGAGTTTAGATAACCTTTAATGAATATAGCGTGAAAATCCTGATGGACGTGCAGTCTCAAATAGACGGGCAAGAGGATAGAGAATAGCTCCGGCAACAACCCCGGTGGCTCTACTAGGAAAGCAAAGTCGAAGCCGGATTAACCGCCACAGATCTTGTCGACACTGTACGCAAGATGAATGAATCATCTTCGATACGGGCCGATCTGGATGAGCAGGATTCGACGGAACGGCTTTCAGAGGGACCTCATTCACCTCCGAAGGGAAAAGCTCAGTCTGCTTGAGGTCCTTATGCAAGTCAGATGGCAAGTTGAGCCTGGGGAGAGCTCTATGCTTCGTCAAATGGACCCCGCATCCTGGTCATTCTCGCTTTGACGAAACCTCTCGGGCGCACCCTTTCCCCTATCTGATCCATCGAGCTGCTTGAGGTCCCAGCAGCCAGAAGTTATCGACGAAGGACCCCTCCTTGATTGGTATGTGAGGGCTCCAATAAGGTCTTGTGGGCGCCCGATCAACTCGCGTGATCCCGGCTCATCAGTTTCGGCAGATTCTTCGGGCTCCCACAGACTTCTGGAGCTGAACCTGGCCGCTGAGCGGTTTCTGAGATTTGTCTGTGCGCAGGAATCAGCGCATCTTCCGGAGAGCGTTGGGGGCACTAGCGTCTCTGTACGCCATCGCGATCGATGAACACGAAGTTCTCGCCCAGCTCGCGGAGAAGTTCCGCGCCGGGGTCGCCATGGCAATGAGTCAGAAGAGGAAGCCATGGTTTGAACATAGGAAGAAGGTTTCTACGAAGTCCTCACAATTTCCAAAGGGTCGCTCGAATGCTAAGCAACCACATAAAGTGCGTTTCCGGACATCGCCACATTTTTCCCAAGCCATTCCATTTTCAATATTCATTTGCATTTTCCTCTGGAGATCAGACATCGAGACATGACCGTTGCCGTTGGGACTGACGGAGGGAACTTTCGATCCGACACCGCACGATCGTTGTTCGTGTCAGACAAGCTTTCTATGCCGGCGCAGTCAGTTTGTAAAAACCTCTTCGATAACTGCGAGCCTCATTCAGACACCAACTCCGATTACCAAATCAAAAACCGAGGAAATTCGCGAATCTCCAAAACCTGTGAGCGCCCGTTCTTTGGATTGTTTTCGGTCCACCGATTGATCCCTCTGACCAAGATAGAAAACTCAATTTTTTTTTCGCGCAATGAAATTCGACGCTGACCTCCCCGCCATATAAGTCGATGAAGCTTCACCACTCCTCAGAACCTTCCGCTTGCCACGAAGTCGACTTTGAGAGATCTCTTGGTTCTGATCAATGGGATCCAGGGGTCCTAAATCCCAATCGAGCTTCTGATACGTTTCGGCTGGCAATACACCTTCGCAGGTTTTCGCAAGGCACAGATCCACAACTCGAAGGAAGATTCGGTCTTCAAATACAGTATTGAAGCCCCTCCGAGCTCACTTCGACGACAGAAAGCTCCCTTTTAGTAGCACGTTGCCCCCCCCCTTTGTTGAGAAACTAATTGTTAGTACACCTTAGTGCGCCTATGAAATACCGAAGGAGACTTCCGAAGTCTGCTCCGGCTCATTGCTTTCCTCCGAATTCTCCTCGCTCACGCCCGCCATCGGTCGATCATCATCGTGGAAGGCATTGTCTGCGTCGCCTACGACCAGAGTTGTGATTCTGAAATTCCTTACCACATTGGTACGCTGCTTGTTTTGCTTGTGTTCGTCTGCCACCTCTGCTTCTTATCGGCTACTGCATATCCGCGAGCCTACCAAAGTCATTAGAGTCGCCCTCGACCTGGAGAGAATTCCGCTTTCGAACTGCGTCTCACCGTTTTCAAGCTCATCTAGCTCACACTTCCCGTCTGCGCTCTGAATTTCACAGTCACACGCCCGTGCTCCTTCGTCAGTATCGTCTTCTTGGCCGTATTTCCGCCCGCCACGGGATTTCGTATGCGGTCGGGATTGTTCTGAGCCTCACCCAGAGTCCGTCTTCGGCTTATCGGTTCGCTAGGCGCTGCTTTCTCCGCGCTCACCATCCATGGATTCGCCTTCACTGCGCTACTTATGTGCTACTCCTCACGCAATCCGCTGAACCTGGTCGCAAGAGCAATCTTCGGTTTCCCTGTGTCGGCTGGTTTGCTCATTCTCAGCAGATCATTCTCAATCGATCGCGTCCAGCAGAAATGGCGGTCCAGGACTTGGGTTGCGAAGCTGTACACAAGTCCTATACCGTTCTATACTCGCGGGATTTCGAGGAGCCAGATGCGCTCACGATGGATGTTCGCTCCGACCCTACGATTGGGCGTGGAAATCAGAGGGGAGAATGTGCAGATCACGTCCTTCGATATTCCCACGAGCGCCTCGCGAGTAGAGTAGTTCACTATAGGTTATGGTGTCGTGCTCATGCAGGAACACAAGAATGTTTTCCGTTCAGCGCGTGATCTTTTCATAGGATCCGACTCAATGAAGCTCGAGGAGTTCCAGGTTCTTCTTGCTTCCGAGCGCGACTTCTGTTCTCCCTGAAGGTGCTCCCTCTACATTTGGCCCACCTTATCAGTCATGCTCCTGGCTCGGAAGTAAGTGTCTGGTAGAGGTTTGTGGCCTGGGGCACCGGGACCGCAATAGAGGCGCGATGCTCTTCCGCATTCGTATGCCGAGATTCTAAAGGGAAGCATTCCTGCTGCTGGAATTGTGGTCTTCTCGAATCGAGAGGGTACTGGGAATCGACGCAGGACACAGAAAGAGCGGATTCATGCCGCATATACTCAGGGTCGCGAATTCCAGGCCGCACTCCCAGAACACTGAGATTCGGCTGTTCTGTTGTCTGACAAAGAGATACCGCCACCCAGCACACACAGATTTGCTTGAAATTCGGTCAGTCGACAGATTTCGACTGTTCCATGTTGTGGAGCGAATCGTCGTACACTATGGACGCAGACAGACGCTCGAGAATATTGCCGGTTTTCCCGCGAGTCGTATGAGAGTTCGGCGTCCTTGCTCTGCTCTGATTCTGATGGTCGGTCGAGCACCATTCCTTCCCTGCCGCGCCACGATTTCTTCAACGAGAATCGAGGAAAACCGCCGAATCGAGTACGGGTAGTGTCGGCGGACTACCGATACGCTGAGTGAGTAAGAATTCATTGTCGAGCTCGCGCGAAGTAAGGACGGCAGGTTCGGAAAGTTTCCATCTCGAGGGCTGATGAATTATTGAACGAGTGTGGAACCTATCGCTTTCTCCCGATAGCCTTGGAGTCATTCCCTCGTGTATGACTTGTTTTTTCGCTTCGAGAGCAAGATGCCTTCGAAGAATAAGTTACCTCTTCCCGATGAAAGGGCGAACCCATGGTGAACATAACATGCTTGCTCATGTCCCACGACGATCTCACTTTCCGGATCGATAATAATTCGTGCGGGTCCGCCTGTGGCAAGAATCTCCTCTTAAACTTGGATAGCGCGTCCGTGGACGGAGCACTCCGCTCCGCCAGACTGTAATATTCCCCTCCGTGAACTTGCCAAGAATGGACCCCATCCGTCTCAATATGTTCTATCGGCATTCAGATTCGATCCGGTGCATAGGTGCACCGACCGACCCCTTCGTTTGACATTCCCGTTTTTCCGTTCGTTCCTTCTTCTCCTACTCGTTCGTGGAGAGCTGGCATGATATTGTAGGAAATGCCGCCCCCGACTCCTCAGCCGTCCCCGTTTGGCTTTGAAACTCCGACAGCGGGAGGGGGCCTGTCGCTTCTCCGTCCGCAGGAAACACCTCCTCCGGTATCGGGAATTGTATGTACCTCCGGAGTCAATCGAAGCTCTATGTATGAGCTGACGAGACATGCGATCGATAGCGAACTCGAACCTCATGAATTCCATGGCCTCAAGTCCCAGGGTCGAGTTTTGGAATAATCAAATATGTCGACCCTAAATACATCGACTCAGGGGATTTCTTAGAGCCATGAGCCATCGCGAGACGCGTCGTCCTCCTCTAGAATGTCACGGAAGAGCAATGCGATACCGGAATCATCGTACCACAGCTTCGGGCGAAGTATAATCTAAAGTAGTTATCTCTCCTCTGATCATTTCGAAGACGTAACAAGGGCGAGGGGAAAATTGCGGGAGGAACTTCCGGGGAACCGAGGGCAATATTGAGTCCCGATAGCGCCTGGCGGGTGTGCATCTGAGCCAAAGGCAATTCAATCGTAAACAGTGAGATGTTATCGTTCTCATTCGCGGTTCCGTGCGGTTTTCGTAAAGCAAACACTCGCAATGAGATACTGGGTGAGCAAGCGCAGAGCGTCTCTCGGAGATCCGATGCCAGGTGTGTCAGGGCTCCGTCAAATTTTTCGACGGTCGGTCTTTCATATCCGGTGCCAGTGCAGAAATGGAGACTCTGAGCCGGTTTCCCGACGTCGAAGTTCGCGAGCCAGGAGCCGGCTGATCCAGAGGGAGGAATTCCGCAATCTTGACACTCGCATCAGTCCCTCGTGATACTTGGCAGACATGTGGTCCGACCCAAATGTTTTGCTAGATCTTCTCGGGGCTGGAGTAGATCATGTATGCTCCGAGAAGATGCCAAAAACACCCTTATCGCGTATGTGCGAAGCAAGGATCAAATGGAATCGGTTGATATCCGTGTCTACACTGAGTCAACCAAAATTTCAATTTCGACAGAAATTTTCGTTTTCAGGAGCATGAATTCCTTCCGCCAGCATCACAGATCACACGGCGTATCCTCGCGTCGAGATCCTGCGCTTGGTGCTCTTGTGAAATTCCGGACAGGAGAAAAAGGGCTCTTCGCAAGACAAGCACTTCCTGTGCGAGATGACTATCGCTCCGCGTGCTGCGGTTGACGGCCCTATTTTAGGCGCGCTGCAAGCTCCGTCTGAACATTCAGGGATCCGTTTACTCAGAGGAACGATATTAATCGAGCCACTCAAGTCATCCGAGCACGTTCTGTAGAGCGAGCCGGAGAATGAATTGTATACAGTTCGTCGATGCATATTCATCGCTCGAGTCTCACTCCCGGTGGAAACGAAACCGATAGGATGATTGTCTCAGACTTTGGAAGCCGGATCTTCTCATTGACTGCCTCGAGGGAAAAGGCCTCTCACAGGGCGCACGCCGTCATCACATCGCTGGGTCTCTACAGCCCAGACTTTCGGCCTTGGACAAGGACGCCCAAGTGGCTCTCGGGTCGTGCACGCGGCCTTGGTCGTCTCTCGCGAGACCCTCGCCCGATCGAGAGGGAGAGTCCACGCAAGAGACGCCGAGTCGAGCCCCCAGGAGCAATAGCAGGACATCCCAATCGAAACGAGGTCCTCGAGAGACTCCAACAAGCCTCTGAATACCCCGATAGTTGTTCTTCGATCGGACAGGAGTCGAGAGGAGTCATTCTGGTCGTTGTCATCCCGTAAAAGTGAGTTGATTCTCCTTAAGCAATGGGTAAAACTTCCGAGAGAATCCTGAGACGGATCTGCGGCGCTCTCCCCAGTTGCGATCGAGTTCTAGAGTTATCGAAAGCCTGAGTTTCATACTGTTCACGGATCCGCAATCGTTCGAGGACGAGAGAATCCCGAGATAGAGCAGAGCCGGCGAGTCGCTGACAAACGAAAACTCTCTACTCGAGAGGGAACAGATATGCTTCCCAGAATTTCGGTCAATTGATTCTTTCGGCATGCATAGCTTCCCGAAAACCCCCACGAGGATCCATAGGAATCCCTCCGAAACCCAAACGAGAGGAACGCCGTCCTACAATTATTGTAGAGCAATGGAAGTTCGGGTTGGGAGAAGACATGGGGAGTTCGAGCTTGAAAATGATTGGTATCCTCGACCGTAGATGCTTAACAAATCTCACCGTCTAAGCACCTTTCGCCGAATTCTCATTGACCTCAGGGGCTCGACGCTGCGCAACTCGAATCGATGAGATTTCATCACGCTCCGAGGCTTGTCGCCCCCCACGCAATGGTGATGCGACAGCCTACGGAATAACGTCGTGACGCCAGTTCCGGATCGCTTAAGACTGATCGAACAAATTGCACGCTTGACGATAGCTGGAGACGAGACAATAAGCTCCCGAGCGTTCATCTTTCCGTCCATTGCCGCGGTCCTCTGTCACGGTCATGTCTCATTTTTTTAAAACCGGATCGCCGGAGCCAATCAATGTGAATTGTTCGTGTATGGGCGCGCGTCACTCGACGGTACCGTTCGGCCGTAGCCACGCCGTCACGGAACTCGTTTCTGACGATTTGTCCAGGAATGAAGACGGGAGGGGCTCTCAGAGGCAAACACGGAAATCTGGTGCATGCAACTGTACCCAATCTATGATTTGACAGTACACATTCCGTTTGAGCTCCAGAGTCCGGGAGCGAAGTATGTATTCCCTAGGAGAGACGTCTCGTGCGAGCGTGTGCGCACTTACGCGGAGCTCGACCCCATTCACGGCTCGCGGGTGTGCACGTCGGCGTCGTTGTTACAAGGCCTCGGTGGGTTCCTCGCCCGGAGCGGGGACGTCGAGTTAATTTTCGGTGCGCATCGCCCGGAGGCTTCTGCGGTTGACAATGTTTTTTTTTATTTTCGATCACATGCTCCCACAATATGATCAGTTATGAGCCGAGCCGTATCGTAGAGAGCACCATATAGTCAATCTGGTTCCTTTCAAAGACGACACCCTCTGACAGAGTTCTGCAACTCGTCCGAGCCATTCCACCCTCTGTCGGAACTGCTGGAAGACCTCGTGGAAAATGTCTGATCGAGTCACTCGTGGGCAGCCGACCGCCGGAGGTGGTGGTTCGGCAGGTATTCAATAATTTGTGCTGCAACGCAGATGAATCGGGGACAATGCGCTCTCCCTTGCCGCGCCAGAAGCCGCAATGTATCCGTCGACACCTCGATGAGAGCTCCCCCCTCAATTTCACGGATAAATCGATGATTCCTGCCAACGAGATGTAGAGCTTGACCAAGTTCGATATCCTCGGAATATTTTCCAATACAATCCGTTCGCGATCGACGTGCTGGATCTGGAAATATGCGACGACTGTCGAGAATATTGCAATCCCGAAGTTGATTCCCGTCACCCATAGAGGAACTATGGAGCAGGATCTGTGTCCATTCACGCCTCTGTCGAATATATGTGAGGCTCGTATCTCGCGACTTCCCCCAAGAAACGCAATTCTCTCATGCAGCGGATAGTTGTGACGAGAAGGGTCGACTACGTGTCAGAACTTCTGACTCCTTGTCGTGGGAGATCAATGCTTGTTTGAAATTCGGCGGAGCTCTCGTCCTTGAACCTTGCTGGCGTACCTCGGAGCGATTCCTTCTTGAAGCTTGAATCGCTTCGCTCACGCAGATTGAGTTTCCACTTGCTTGGGCTTGTTTTGCCTACCGACGGAGTAGCTCCGTCCTCTAGCGTGAAGAAAAACGATAGCAAGGAAGCGACGCACTGCAATTCGCCGACGACGCATATACCACGCCTGCTCCCCCTTGACTCAGGTCCGGAGCACATAATGGGGTCCGGGAGGCTGGGTCCGGAGCCCTCGTTCCAAGAAACCTCTCGGTTGTTCTGTCTGTGTTTTCGGGAGGGAACTCGCTCGGAGTGCATCTTACTCCATCCCGTATGGAGCACGTGCGGAGCACGGTATACACTGCGAGTTTTTTTTCTCCCCGACCAATCAGGGAGCTTTCAGTCGTCACGAGAATAGATGGCTCCTGTCAACCTCTGTCTCATGAACTTCTTCCTCGTCAAATTCTCTTTAGTCACCTTCGATTTTTGCCCAGTTCGACGGTCGAGACGGGGAGAGACACAGTTGAAGAGACGAAGCATCAGAGTAATCTGCTAGCAGTCGCAAAAGCTTTTTCGCGATTGACGCATCAAGCCGCGATGGCCAGCGCTGATCTTGTTCGCCCCGGTGCTGTCACCGCCGGCGCCGCCAACAGCTGCACGAGAGAGAGAGAGAAAAGCGGAGCCAAGTCAAGTTGGGAAGCTTCCATGGAGCTATTGTTCTAATACTTCGAAAAAGCTGCTCGATAACCATCGAAGGGCTTCGAGCGGGAATAGCGAGAACTCTTCACTGCGGCCACTGCAGCATGATTCGATTTTCTATCCCGAAGATTTGTTCGGAGCAGAGTTGCGACGTTCCTCAGCGACTCACGATTCGCTACACGGGATCGCGGCATCGCGGGACCAATGACGGAGTGTAGAGCTCTTCGTCTGACAATGAGTCCACAACGACCATGATCTCCATTCTTACATGAATTCTAGGAAGAGAAGATCATCAGGTACGGTCGATGATTATTCTAATTATAAAAACTCGCTTGACCATCGGTTCATGAATGATCACTAGATCGGTGATTCCTTACTCCATCGAATGAGGCAAGGCCCTCTGATCTGTGTTGGGAAACGCCGAGATCCCAAAGAACCATGGACGGCGTCGAGAGATCCGGGCGACATCTTTCTGACTCTGATCAGTACTCAGAACACCATATCCTGATTGTTGGCGATAAGGTATGTGGCGACTGGGATCTGGAGCCGATCGGAATCTGTCGTCCGCGGGATCCTTCAAATGAGCTGGTGATGGTCCGGAACTGGGTTCCGCTCCGTGTTTTATCCGATGATCAATCAAAGATTTCGTCGAAGTTTTGATTGACTGACGATCGCTTCCGGAATCGATGCGGAGTCAAACAAATACTCAAAAACTTGCTTTAAAAGTGACGCGTTCAGGACACCTGACCGCCGTATCAAAACGATATGCGTGGGATCACGATGACGAATTCATTACCCGGAGCTCACGCGAACCAATATCGATGCGGACCATCTCGTCTAAGTGAAAGACATATTTACTTGCTTCGATCCGCACCCGAGATCCGTGTACAAGGTCTGACTTTACATTCGCTCCGGGTGGCTGAGCGGGGGATTGGTCTGTCGGCTATCAGGTCGAAAACGTTGACACTGGAGTCTGTAAGAGAATGATGCCGTGGTTCAACTCACGCCATGGGCGCGGCGCGTATCCATTGACCCCGCGAAAGATCCCCGCCCTGCATCTGACACCGGAAAGCCGAAACATTATAGCTTGGCGCGGATGTCCGTGCTCGAGCCACGAAACTGCCGTGGTTGCACAACAACAGCGTCCGATCTCTTGTTTGAAGTCGAAGAAATCATCCCTAACTGTTCGGCCTTTCGGACAAGTACAATCGAAAAATAGCTTCCCGTTCGAGTGTCCCGTCAGCGGGAAGCTGAGCGACGTATTCCCTTTCCTCTAGCAATCGCGAAAACCTGATCGGAAGAATTCGGCGAATAATGGGCGGACTTCTCGGGAGTTCAAGTCGAGAACCGCATGGGGCGGAGATCGTCGGGGAATGGCCTTCCATCTCTCCGGGAACCGATCATTGGGAGTTGTACACAATCATTCAGTTCAGCCGCTAACGATTCCGATTCCGGGAAGAAAGCGATGACCCACCGGCTGCTCCCGAGGGATCGATTTTGAAATGTATGGAAAATCATGAATGGAAGAAGGTTGGTTACGAATAAAATATCAACCTCAGCACACCGCCCTGTTAGGGCGTAGTTCAAAACTGTGCGTCTATTATGCGGAATTCTACGTAGCGCAAGTCGGCAGGCACACGCAGGTATGTGCTGTGTGTGTGGCTGTGTGTGGTTGTCCGTACTATAATAAACCACATTAGATCTCCGGGAGTCGTCTGAAAAAAGTAATTTCGTTGTTGATTGTCGGCAGAGTATTCCGAGTTGTCATGGTGACGGGCGAACTTTCAGTCAACACGCCGCGCCGCCTTTATTTCGATTCCGGATAGCTCACACGGAATGTGTTTGTCATTTTCACGCCCGGAAGCCTGACTAGGCCGAATATGGATAGGAAGACATGGGCGTTTGGGCACATGTAGGAATGGATCCAAGGAGACAGCGTTCAAGCTCGGGCTCTTCATCGCTGTTCTGTGATCCAAGATTGGTATCGCTCCAAAGTCGAAACGATGAAACAGGGCTTACAAATTAAGTGTTTTATCGCAAGCCAATACGTGGCCGATAATTTCGAGACCGTAATTTTGGGATCGTCTTTCCGTCGAATATAGCGGGACTGACGTTCGATGCAGTCTTTAGATCAACTTGACGGCGAAGCCGTCACAGAGCTGCTTCTCCACGGTCCCGCGATCCGCCTATGAGTCGCCGATGACACTTATCAAAACTATCCAGCTCGAGGCGTATCCAATATCGCTGCTAGACGTCGGGCGAGAATCGGTCGAACCAGTGGTTCCTGTTCTAGCTCGTCTCCGCGCGACCCAGGACGGGTCAGATGCGACGAAAGCTGCACCCTTCCGTCGCGTCGTACAGACGGAATGAGGAACGAGACTCGGTCACCTTCTGTCGCGACCGCAGACTTCAAGCTCACATCAGCTTCAGCTGTGGGCTCGGCCGCCATTGTTTCCGTCGAGCGAAACTTTCAACGGACTCGAATGCAAACGCACGAGTTACATGCCTGCCAGGCACGGGAGCGTTCATTATAAGATTGCCTCTCTGGTTTTGGTGCTCTCCGTCTGCTTCGAGATCGTCTAGTCCTATAACAAATGTTTGAGGCTACAGGGAACTACAGCCGCTCGATCGCGCGTGGATCAATACTCCCCCGACTGGTGAATCTCTCGTCGGTTCATGCTGGAGGAGCTTCTCTGCGTCAGTGACTGAGAATAATTCGACTCAATTGCAGAATGCGGTGAGAGGAGAGTCGAGGGGCATCTCCAAGATGTCCCCATGGCGAATTGACCGGATCCATGGGCAACGGTATGAACAAGGTGAGACAATATTTTCGTATAATTCTCAACTCATCGCGCTCTCGGGAATCCGCGGAGATTGTGCGGGATCCCGCGAATCTTGCCGTCAGTCGACCGTCTGGCAGAGGTCTACGTCGCCTTACCTGTAGAAGCTCACCGAATCCGGCTGATGCGTCCTGAACTTCGTTCCAACATGCGGAGCTTATGCACGATCGATAACCCGAACGTTTTGGAGGTCTCGCACGGGTGGACTCCGAGAAGCGCTGAAATACGTTCATGTGACCACGTACGTATACGTATACTTCGAGCATGGGGGCCAGCGCAAGATTCCTAGAATGAGGTTCATCCTCAGTGCTTTCGGTACTCGCCTCGGGAATTTGGCAGCAACTCCGAGATGATTCATTCACGGTATGATTCATGAAGGGAACAGAGGCAGTGAAGAGTGAGCACTCTTCGGGAGAGGCTCCTTGTTGTCATGGGGCATCGCCTGTCACGTGGACTTCTTCGAGGATGAATTCCCATCATTGGAGCAATTCCCGCTCAACGGTTCGCCTTGATCGGTCGGTCAATCTGAGAGGAAGCTGGGCTGAGGGAGTTTCCTTTCCAGAAGAGGAACCGCGATTGTGAAGCTCCACCTAGCTTGAACTCATCGGATAATTATTGAGCTCTGGAGTATTCCGCAGGAACGGTGAAATGAACTCGGTGAAATGATTCAGCTCAGTACTTGTGAGCTTCCGTTTTTTTGTCTCAATCGTGAACGACGTTCCACTGCTTGGCTCTGGATGGCCTGTCGTTCCTGGAAACCTCCGCTTGAGTTGCGTCCGCTGACCCTCGAAGAAACCCCAAAGCAGGCGATCTTTTTTGAAGATGACGTTCACGTGTCCCAAAGTTTTTTTTCGCTAAATATAAAAGCCTCTCATCGTGGTTCGCTATGCGTGAGCAAATCGCAGGCATCACACCGCTAGTTCATTACTTGGTTGTGACCGACGCAGGCTAGAAAAACTCTGTCGGATCCGCCCTCGTAATTAGCCAGGAGTGCTGGCGTCCAGAGCTATTTCTCTAGATAAGTCTTGTTGAAGTCACGTGCCTCAGGCATCCCCGTGCTCGACGAGTCCGCCAGCTGCCCCGAGACGTTCAAGACTGATGACGCTAAACAAAAGCGCGAAACCGCTCGGTACGTCGACTATTCTTGGCTTGAACATCATCATCGTCGTTTGGCCTGTGCCCTCTGGAGACACTCAACCTCTTTCGGCGACACCAACAAACAGTGAATCGAAGGAATGAGTTCGGAGGGCCTGTCTATCGAAGAGCTCAACGCCCAGAGAACACTTTGGCGCTGCTCCGAAAATATATCGATCTTCGAAGTCGAAGTCAGTCACGGAAATTGATCGGATCAGGGAACTTCGAAATTGAGGAGACTAAGCTCGCCGCCCCGGCTTTCAGGTCCTTCCCGGCCTCTACGTTGGGAATGTTCGAGATTCCCAAGATCAGGTAAGTTTGATTCGGACCCGCCGCAAATCTCCCGATCAGCGCTCTTCCGAGCTTCCCTAAGCAGTTTTTCCGTGACTCTTTCGACGAGGAAGCGTCAACTTATTCGTCCCTATCGTATCGCGTTCCGCTCGAATCGATCATATACCCCGATATCGATTATTCCGTCTCGAGCGATCTCGGTCGCTTTTGGAGGTTCCGATCCCTAGATTCGGTCGTCACCTTCACGCCTGCGGAATCCGACATGATACCTCCGCCCAGAATGCGTTCAGCAAAATTTAGCTCCCCGAACCCATGGGGGTCGTTCTCCCTCGATCGCCGAGTCAGCTACATGACGCACCATGCATTACTCCCACCCCTATATATACCCTAATTAAATATTTACACGGCGCATCGCGCAGTAGACCGGCATGGAGACAAGCTCGAAGTGGCATCGAGGTAGACGGCGAAATCTGTAGATTTCGACTATCGGCTGCCCGAGTTGGTCCGGAGTAAAAATCGTCCTGCTCCTGTCATGCGTAAATCAAATCAAAAATTCGTCCGGAAAGTCTCGGAATAGGAGTATCAATGAGAGTCCATTGAGAAACATGCAGGACGAGCGATTCTCCATTCTGCTCGCAATGGGTCGCCAATGGGTTGCCTGAGAACTTTTTTTTTCAAAATCAAGGTTCAGCTGCGAGCGAACAACATCACTCATATCGTTGCGATCCACGATACGGCCAGGGAGCCTGCACAGGCGGTGAGTTCGGGCTCGCTATCGATTATCAGAAACGCTAGATTCCGTGACGATTACTCGAAACACTTTTAGGCTGGTGGGAGAAGCACCGCGTCACGAAAACGACCCGATTATAATTTATAACGTCAGACTCATTTTCCGAGGACGAAGGTCGCCATCGTGTGCGCCGGAGCATGGGATCGAAACACGTCAGTCACCGAGTCAAATATGAGCTCGTTCTTTGCAGCCGATCGAAGCAGACGTATGCGGCCGCGAATTGGAGTATCTCTGCCTCCAAGCAGCCGATTCCCCCTCACAGAACCTTTGTCAATTCTTTCCGCAGTCTAATGACTTCATTCACACCGCCCGTACAAATGGAGGCAACGTACTCGTGCACTGGTGAGTGGCTATCGACGATGAAGGATCGCATCGTCGATCGATCGACTCACTGACTGAGATTGGCTCCATTGAAGATCCTAGAATCCGACCCACTTTTCGTCGATTTTTCTCATCTGGGTTTTGCCCGGTAACTCCTCGTGGGTATCCATTAATTGAGAGCCCGAAGCTAATTCCCTCCATTCCATGTCATTTGTTGCGGAGGAACTCCATTTTTCGTCACAATTCAATAATCATGATCTTCCTCGTATTTGGCCCCACAATGAACGACTTTTTCTCGAATCCGACAGTCTCGCGGGTGCTTCGCGAAGCGTCACCATCGCTGTCGCTTACATTATGACAGTGACGAGTTTGAACTCCAAAGAAGCACTGAAAGCTGTGCGCGGTGCTCGGGACGTCGCAAGTCCCAACGATGGATTCCAGAAGCAATTGGTGGAGTTCGAATCTCGAAAACTCAACGAGGTCAGTGCACTCAGCTTGGACAAAGGAACCGGCGGATGAGAAGGGAGACGATGAGGAATGGACGAAGGGAAGAGCGCACCGCAAGGAGAATTCTGCACCTGCTGTTCAATCTCCTGCTTGGATCTCTTATTGCACATGGGACTCGTTTCTTGACAGGAGAGACGACGTCTCCGAGGCAAATATCCTCGATCTCAATTCTGGGACGATGAAAAAGAGTGCCGGAAGCTGCTTTCCACCTATCAGGCCCGCGAACTCTTGATCCAAGCTGAGGGGCAGAGACAAGCTTCCATCTGCCGATCGGGTAGGTCTCCATACAGAAGGTCCAAGTCCAAATGATGTCGAGGCGAGGAGAAGCCCGGGAATTTCCCAAAGTATCTAAACCTAAACTGTGATTCAATGAGAATCCAGCTCGAAGATCTGGGTTACTGCGATCTTGATTAGAACATGTCACAAGAGTCCCGTGGAGTTCAATGATGCAGTCATGATTTAGCAGAGCTGGTCCGTTGCTGAATTTTCGAAAGAAGTTCCCCAGCCGCCAAAGATGGGGTCGAGCGCAGGGTCAGAGGATTGTGATGCAGAGTGAATATAGTCATTCGGATTAATTTCGTAGATGCCAATCGGCAAATGTAGAAATGATCGGAGTAGAGCATATTTCGGATTGTGCTTCTGAGAAAGCTGCATTCGTGACAAGGGACAGATACGAACTTCCATAGGTTCAAGCATAGAAATCATGGAAACCATGTTATGCCGCTTTGGGAGAGCTGTGACAACTGGTTTTTGTGCATTGTGTCTATCAGGGCCGCTCCTTACCCCTCCTTCATCGCCTCGCCGGAGAAGGAGAACCTCTTCACCATTGAACTCTCCGTCTCACACTGCACACAACCGCCCACATTCCTCGCCCTCATCCCCAGGTCACCACGCCGTCCAAGGTCTGTCGTGCGAGTACCGGAGAACGTTCGATTTACCACACTTAATTTCGGGCGCCCTCAAGCGGAAACTCAAATTAGCGTTTGTTTTTATCCTTGTTTGTTCAATTACCGAAACCGTGAAGGAATCGATCGTTGCGCGATTCCTGAGTTCTTGCATTTGGTGTGTCGCGTGACGCTCACTACCCACCGCCTTTTCTCACATAACGCAACGAACGGAATTTGCAGGCCGAGGACTCCTCACCAGAACAAACAGCTCCACAGCCGTCTACCAGACCGCTGGTGTCTTACGAACGCTTTCGTCCAGTTCTGCTAGCAGCAGCAGCGCGAGCACAAGTCGGCCGAGTTCCGCGAAACACGTTCGACAACACCACGCAACGAGAGGTTCCTGACAACAGGCCCGGACTCGCCATAATAGACGCGCTTTGTTTGCGGCGACAGCACGTAGTCCGGGCCCCACAGTATTCTCACAAGCGCTGAGCTTTGACAGTGCGACTCTCCGCGTTCAGCGGCGGAGATCGCTGACTTTAGCCTCCAGAAGACTCAGCCTGCACTCGAATTTCTCACTGGATTCCACTGAAAATCTCTCGCACAACACAATGCCACCGGGAAGAGGAGAATCCCCATCTTCGGAAACGCAAGCGAAAATTTCGATGAGGGCCACGAGCGCTCCGACTGGACACAGGGTTCGAGCTGGCAAGGGAAAAGCGGGAAGCACTCGTTCGAGCCGTCCTAAATCTTCTACCGTTGACGGACGAACTCAAGCGCCTCCTGAAAATAACTTTCCCGAACCCGAAATGATTCCTTCGTTGCAAGTTATCTGTCCCAACGGCGCGAGCTCGAATGCGGAGATCGATGCGACTCCGCGGAGCTCACCTGCGCCGGCGTCTAACGCTGAAGATTTTCCTCCCGGGAACCTCATCCGGGAGACTCCGCGGCTGGACAGAGGGACTACGGGGAGAGCGAGCTGCGTAACCAAAGAGGCCTTGATCTCCGAACAAGCGGTCGATGGCGACGGCGAGGCCGTGGGCACACCGCGGCAACGCCGACGTCTGAGCAGTTTCACTGAAGCTGAGTTGGATCAATATCAACGGCAGGTCGTGAATTTGATTTACGGCAGCAATTGTGACGGCAGTCCGATGAATAAGGATATCTTCAAAAAGGCGACTTCGTCCCATAAGAATCCGGGGAAGCGGAAGGGTTCGAGGTCGAAGATAACCTTCACAAGTCATCCTTGGCGGATGATTAAAAAAGTCGTTTTGGATTCGTTGGTCGACTGCATGCCTTGTTTTGGGCGTTGGTATCGTGAACGTCGAAGACATCGGCGTTCCAGAGTCGCACCGCAGGAAGACTGAAAGATCTTCCTGACGAGACAATATTTAGTTTCCGGATCGCTCCACGAACGACGAGAACAAACTACGGTCTCTTTTCGGACCGCAGACCGGAGTCTCTAAGCGCTCAACTTACATTAGACTTTTGTACTTGTCTAATCGGTTCCTCCTAGTGATACCCAACTTGTATCATATATCTCCAGAACACTATGCGGAGGAAGCTCAGCCCAACTCGTTGATCTGCATACATGAATCTAGAGAGCCAGATGAAGACGCAGGGAGTCGCATTCGTGAAGGCCCTAGAACATCGTGTGCGTGATCCGTTTGCGGAATAATGTAACGAGCAATAAATAGATTCGGAAAGGACTCAGTAATCGTCTGAAGCTCCCTCTCGAATTCTCGAAGCTTGCTTTCTGATCACAGTTGGAGCAGGACTTCGGAGTTCCGAACCGGGTGATCCCCGAAATCATCTGCTTGTATCTCCAATTCGAGACATCCAAAACCCCCACACACAAAATGCCGCTAACCGGTCCTCTGGAAGCTTATCTGACCTAGCTGCCGCAGTCGTTTTAGGGGACAGATCTCTCAGAATCGAGCCCTGTATCGGGAAGACGTCTGGAGATTCAGAAAATTTTCGAAATACATCAGGCTCCAGAATCCCTCAACGGAAACATGTCTGAGTACTACGGAACTTCCTAGGTACCCCGCTTATATACCTAGCTTCGGTATTCAGGCGATCATTCAATGGATCCATAGCTTGGTTTCTCCACAAAAACTGTAGAGGGAGAATCACTGCGATCTTGCTCACCACGCGCACGTGGACAGATCATTTCCGGAGCCGACGAAACAACATCTAGTATTTTTCCCAACGCGGTACAGTGTTAAGAAATGATAATTCTGCTAACGCATCTCAGTCGGAAGCTTTTCGCCGGGAACAATTAGGATATATCGAACAAATTCAGTCTTTCCGAATGATCCGAGTCTTGACTAGCGGCCCTCGAATTCAGTCAAGGGTTTTTTATACCTAGGAGTGTATGTCGAATCCTGGAATTCCTGGAGATGGAATGATTTCATTGAAGTATGTTTCTTTTGACGATCCGATCGACCCTTATAAGAGTTCAGACACCATGGCTCGTATATTCGATGGCATCACCCACTGTCCTGGATTCCGAGTATTACGGGGCTTTCTCGCGGGAGGACTGAGGAATCCTCGAATCGCTCTCGTCATTCGACGGGATCTCTGAGCGAGCCCGAAACCGTGAAGCCGAGAAGCACTCCGTGCCGGAACAAGCTCCGATGTAATGACTGCATGATACGCTAATGATTGCAACCTGAGCCTGAGGACAGCGACGTCGCCTTAACATACGCCACGCTCTGGGCACGGCCGGTCACGGCCATCATTCAGTTGGGATATATTACTGACAGAGCAACAGACCCATTAGGCCGAACGGAGGAGTACGTTCGGTCTCCTCCATACATCGGGAAACCACTGAATCACAGTCGAGAAGCGGAAGCGCACCGCATATGGTGAGAGCTCCAGCGGATTTCTGCAACCTCATCAGGCAATCAGCCTTGTTCCGACCCGCATACGGATGTGCTGAAAATATTGTTTAGCAATACATAGTGTGTGAGACAGGGTCTAGGAAGGCACCAGGAGCTTCAACGATGTAGCCTATACGTAAATGTAGCTTATAGGAGCGCCGGGATGAATCCTCCAGTGGAATCCGACGTATCCCGTGTGATACCGAGGTTCGGATCCGGATCCCATTCAAAGCTCAGATTTTCTAAGCGAATACGCGACTGAGCTGCAATACGCTCGACTGCGCAGTGTTTGTCGATGATTCCTCTATTGGGACAGAATAAGGCGCTTCGGAAGACCGGATACTTTGTACCTCGCGAGCAATGAGTGTCGATGTATCGATCTGAAAGGATCTAGAACCTAGGTTCTCGAGAGTTTAATCTAGCGACAAAAAGCTTGGAGAGAATCAGAACTCAGACAAATCACTGAGGCGTCACTTTATCATAGTGTTGAATTAGTTCAGCGTTGCTATCAGAGAATGAACACTCCATTCCGCCACGATAAGAACAGGATCGGAACTGAAGTCGCTGAATCCCGTCGGGGCCAGCTCGATCCTCTTCGGATTGACAGAGACGAGATCGGATTCAAGTGTTGCAGGAGGGCATTCCGGAACGCGTTTGCTGCACAGCGAGCAGCAGAACACTCCCGGAGAAAGACCGAAGACAGCTGATAAGGAGTAGAATCTCGGAATTCAGTCCCGATTCATTCTCCCGGAATTGGGAGACCCCGCTCAGACAATGACGTCATTCGTGCACTTGATGTATGGAGGCCCATTGACATTATACTTGTAGAGCACAAAGCTTTGTATATGAGGGAAATGAATAATATAAACCAGCATGTGGGTGAATTCAATGCGCTCATCTTGACTACATAGTCTGAGGGATCTGATGTGTTCGAGGTATCGGAACTTAATCCCCGACCTTAGAGCCATCAATTCTCTATCAGATCATCACAAGACGGTACTGAGTTTAACGGCGTGGCCTCGTCACAGCCTCAAAATTATCCTTCTCGCCGTTTGAAATGAGTAGAGCAGAAACGAAACGACCATGGGCGAACCTTCTGCTCATTTCTCTCCGATTATGAGGCGTCAAAGCTTGACGAGCTCATTCACGTCTTTGTAATAAAACAGGAAATGTATACGACCTTGATGATGGCTTATTTTTGGGATAATTCAATATGATTTCATCGAAGTTGCGAGAAGGAGGGACGCGGGGGAACTAAGTAAGCTCGGCTCAAGCTCGGAGCGTATAGCCTCTCCATGGCGCTAGTAGAGATGGCCTGTCTGTCCTAACTCCCTTAAGCTACAGAATCCGGTGACACTGGTACATCTTATTTTTGAATGCAATGAGCTCCTCATTACCGATGAGGACCTATCTGCTCGCCTCGGCCTAAGCAGCGAGACAAATACTACATCGCTTGACGCCATGAAGCGATCCCTCGAGATATGGGAACGCGAAACTAGAAGGATCTGCTGAGATTCATCGCGCCTCAATTTTCATAGGTTGGCCATGTAATGCTCTAGTCAGATCCTATAAACAATGGAACCATGATGTCATCTTACGTCGGAAAGCTTTCCGCAATACGCAACCCAGTAGGGTTTGCGCCGACTGCGACAATACGAGATGTGTCAATGAATTCAATCACTGTAAAGCTCACGGCCATCCCTTATTCCATCAAACGCAACGCGTTTGATTGGGGGATTCAACTGGGGAGAAGAGTCGTCCGAAGAAGGAGGGAAGCGCGTGTACGTTTGGTCGTGCCGACAAACCCAGCGTCGACATGAAGCATACATTTGGCGCGGATGTACGAGTATCGGAAGAATCAACATCATCAGAAATATGGATGAATACTCAACAATTCTTGATCCAGGTACATATCTGTAGGGCCAGGTCAAGTCGGGAATTCTTCGCCTTTCCAGGCCGATCCTGGAATTCGAGCTGAGCTTATATCATCACCCAACACTCTCGGATTACTCGAATACGAAATTCTTGTAGTCTGCTAGGCTCAACGTACCGGCAACTCTCAACAGAAGACTGCCTCTCAGAAAATTCTTCGAGCGATCTGAACACCTTATCGAGAAACGGAGTCGAGGCGGTTCTCTTGATTCTCAGAGCACAGACGGAAAGCGGAGACTACATATGTCCATGGAAGTCACAGCAGAACGCTACTTGTATAAAATTAGCTTGGAGCTGAGGGCTTGGAGGAGGGACTTCAGGCGAGAATCGTGGCGCGTTAAATCAGATGAATATGTCGCCGAACTTTTCGGACCCGATGCATGACAGAGAATTTCGCGGGACACGGAGTCAACTGGAGGCTCCGGAATACCCGACGTCGTTCACGAGGGCCACGCTTATTGGATGCGACTTCATGCCGTTCCTCATAGGCCTTCAATTACGAGCAGGAAGTTCCTTCGCAAGGCTTACTCGACCCCGTAAATATCACGTGGAAGTCTCGTGAACGAGAGGCCGTACTTCCTGGGGCAGAGTATCTGCCCAGCGCTTCTGGTTGAGTCCCACTGTCTTCGCCTCGAACCACCTGCAGATGATGAGCTCTCCCCTCTCGATGTCGCGAAGGTGGATAAGGCTCTGGAAGTGAGCCTTATGGATGCGCGGTCGTGGATACTTGGGAGGCGACCAGAGGGTCCCGCTTCGGAGGGGGCATACTACGAGGCAGAGTCTCCAGATTCCCTCCGACCGATATCCTAGCCGGGGTATCGTTGGCGGACTTGGAAGGAGGGGGCGCCTACGCCTGAGGGTTCAGACCCCGTCTCTTCGAATTTTGGAGGCGCATCCAGGAGAGGATCCGGTACCCAGCATTTTTACCCCGGATATTTCTCACCTCGTAATCCATGAGAAGCTAGGATGTGAAGCTCGTCACGTCGCCTTGGAAGTCTTCAGGAGTCCTCACGGAGAAACGCTTCACTGAACCGATCTTGATGTAAGTCGCATGCTTTCTACTTGAGCGCCGATCTATGGATGTTCGCCGCACCCACCAAAGAGTCGGCTCTCGCAGCATTCTTTCCCCGACCCTTGGCTCATTCTCCGATTTCTCTCAACTACTCCGCCTACCGGAAGCCTCGAGACCGGACACCAAGCCGGAGCGGGGGAGGACCTGAGGGATGTCCAGGGGGCGAGGCACCCGCCCCGCGTCAATCGCACCCAATGTGCGCAATCAGGAGAAACGAATAGGAGCAATTTATAGAGCTGCGGAAAAATGATCGGAGCTCGGAGACGGAACGCTCCCGAATGTTTAGCTGAAGTGGGCAACACTGCCACGGCTGGGAGGATCAGAATGAATGAAAGCAAGGATTTACTCGCTGTTAGAGTCCGATATTCACTCTGTAGTCGGCAGGAAGGAGGGACACGAGGCGATCATCGGAAAGCCGATTCCCCCGTTGGGCTTCCGCGGTCTGCGCAGGGATCAGACAGAGCGCAAAGGGTTGAGAACTAGGGGTTGATCTGAAACGCTCCCCACAATGTCTTTGAACCTTCCCCATATCTCGATCTTTGGCACTGAGGGTCGAGTGACGATCGGAGAACTTCAACCGCGCTTCCGATCGCGGTCCTGCATTTCAATGAGGGAGAAAAAACTCAGGTGAAGATTTCTCATATTCGCAGATTTATTTTTTAAAAGAGCTCCTTCCTTATAAACCCTGGTTCAGCCTGGGTAGCGCCTTTCGTGCCAAACGACGAGCAACCGGATCAGCCATCGGTACCTGGAGGAGACGATTGCTCGTGTGCTCCTTCCTCGAAGCCCCCGAGCAGGGTCCGGAATTCCCGAAGCGACTCCTCGATGAGCTGCAAGGGTTTGGGGGAAGTTCTCCATCAGCACCGAGAACCGATCGTGAGCTTAATCGCATATGCTGAGCGCGCGACTACCTAAGCGACCTCCACGAGCAGCGGAAGTTTCTGGCACAATCTCCGCGTTGGAAACATGGAGCTCACGATACAATGAGTGACGCAGTATGGCTGAAAGGAACTCGCGAGGATTCGGATCTTATCCTGCTCGTGTCAACAAGCGACAGCACAGAAGAGAAGCCAGACAGACAGGACCGAACGAAGCCGGAAGGAATCACCTTGAGCTCATCGTGGACAAGGCTCACAGCGCCGCTGAGCAGATCTAGATGATCGCAAAAAACGTCGTGCGTCCCCATGACCTTCTGCAAGTGTTCGTTAACGAGAAAAGCGGTGATTGAAGGTCGGGCCATTTTTCCGGAATCTCACAGTGCAAAATCTGAAGCGCATCGGGTGTCGGGCTTCGTTACTTCCGTACCGAGCTTGTTATTCAAAACACGCCTACTCTCGTGATGTTCACGTCGCGTCAACGCCGACGCATCCACAAACCTGAGCGTCCCACGCTTCCTCCTCAACTTATCTGAAGCCCATAGATGGACCCATAACGCTGTTCTTGGCGTATGATTCCCGGTATATATGCGCACAGTTGGCAGAATTATTGCCCTCGAAGTACTGAGATGAGCTGAGTTCGTAACTCAATGGATGGAAGTCAGCGTTTGAACTCCTTGCGCAGGATCGAGAGCATTGTCGAGCAGGCTCGAGCCCATACGTTGGTGGAGGCGTTGACTGCCGTGGAATGAAACTCAATGAGCTTCCACCCGGCCGGACGGGCTTCGCAGAACGCCTCCCCAGCTAGCACGGCCGTCCGCCTGATTCGGCGGTTCCGACGCCCTCCGCTCGAGGGTATTCTTTTATTCGCGAGTGAAATTGCGGGAGCCGAAAGCTGCCGCTTTCTGAGACAGTCCGGAATCCCGGACAGCGCTCCGAGAGGAAGCTACGCCTCCGTTCGCCGAACCCTCGAGAGATTTCCCGTCTCGACCACGTGCATCATGCGCCTTTCTTGGCGCAACAGGTTGTGAGTTGCTCTTGCTTGAACATACCCGACAGACGAAATACCGGGTGTAAGCGATTCTGTTAACACTCCTCAGCGGACATCGAAATCCTGATGTGGTATACTCGATTACAAGTCATGCTCGGAGAGCGCACGGCAGATTCTCCCGAGTCACGGCCTGGTGCTCAGCGTTTCAACCTCAGGAAGAGCTCAGTCTAAGGGACAAAAAAAACCGTGGCAGGTAGTATCTTCGACACTAACGTTTGGCGTGAAAACGTGATATTCATCCGGTGTTGTTCTGCTTATAACGACTGAATAATGTTTTGAACTTGAAATGATTCATTTCCAATCAAGATAAAAATGGGTAAAGGTTGAATTGAGATTCCGTTCTGGCTTTGGGGTCCGCCTTGACTCAAGTAGACGGGTTCAACTTTCCTTATAACATATGGAAGTCGCGGTGACATTATTCTCTCGCACACAGGATCTAATTTGGGCAAGTCTGTGGGCTTCGGTGGGTATGTATATCCATTGATTCTACTGAGATCGGGTGTTTTCTCATTCCTACAAATTTTGTAGCAATTGTGGCAGAGTCTGAAACTGACGGCATCTTCGTCCGGGAAATATGGTGCCAAATAATCTACCATCTGAGAGGTGATCGGCTTCAGATCCCGCACAAACCAGATGCGATTGCAAACATCGCATTTGTGTCCGAATTCATCATCGGAAACATGCGACGGAACTGAATAGTGGCACGTTCCCATAATTGAGTGTATGTGAAACATCGTGTCAGCTCAACTTCACCGTCATAAGAATCGTCTCGACTTGGCTCGTCGATCGATGTTGAAATGTCATTTGATTCGTTTACCTCCCTGCGGGCATCGTGAGCTCCAGTACCACAAGACACGACCGATGAAGTCTCTCGGCGACGCTTCCGATATTCAGCTGATCTCTCAGCAGAAGTTCTCTCTCTTTTCACTGCCCTGCTCGCTGAAGCTTCCGCTCGCCGTATGTTCTGCCTTCTACTGGCGGTTTTTGGCCGCATCATGGAAGATTCACAATCTCAAGTGATCAATGCCGATGACGATGAATGTATTGAACTCGACGGAGTCCTCCCGTAATAACGAAGAACTCTTGAGTAGCACAAGGTTTATGTCCCGACCAAACACTCAATCTTGGAATTTTGATCTAGAATCTAGATGTTCGGAATCTAGCGTTTAATTGACACCACTCATGATTCCCTATTATTCCCAGTCATCTCGAGCTCAACTCTTCTCACGAATTTCAAGATGATTCGCGCAATCTGTTCGAATTTCACCTCCTCGCACTGCTCCGCTGCAGAGAGGTGAACTTCCATCTTCCATCGACCAGAGATTCTCGTGGCATGGCGACAGCTCGGAGGGAAAACGATAGTAATGCTGACCAAAGGAGAGAGGGAAACAAATCGACCCCCATTGCGAAATGTCTCATGTTTCGCATGAATATGTCCTTCCTGTAACCCCCTGAGTCGCAAATACAACGCGACCTAGAAGACTGAAAACCCCCTCGAAATCAAACAGTGATTTCGAATCAGAATAAGCTTCAGACATCTCACACAACCTTCATTCATGTCACATTGGAGGCCTCCCAGAGGCGTGCATGAAACGCCTCCGGAAAAGATCTCAGAAGTCGTGATTTGATACCATAATAGAATGGTAGTTTATGCCGTAAATTCGCGTTCTCATGAAACCAGCTACAAAGTTCTACGTTCCCAGGTCTCCGAGATCTAAGGCAGAGAAAAGTTACAACATTTGTGACGCAAAGGACGAAGTACCCTCGATCTGTATGGTCGATGAAATTAAAGACGTTTTCACGTCAAAAGAAGTTGCCTAGAGCCATGCGTGAAGGGTATCGTAGAGGGTGGCATCCAGATGCTGAATATAGGCGAGGCTCCGAATAATGATAATGGCATCACGGAATCCCTGACTCTCCGTGGAAGCTTTACGAAGAATCGAGTTCGGGTGATTAGTTCCGAGAATGCTCGGTAAGGAAATATTCAAGTTCATCCCGATCGCTCACCCTCTCCACTGCGCAAGTTCCGAGAGCTTGCGAGCGCATGCGCGAGCGTTTCCAATCGTTTTTTGCAGAAGACTGATTCTGATCCTCCCCTGCTGTTGCCCTCCGCACGATAATTGTCGGACTACAATCGTTGACAAACTGAAATCAACGAAGCATGGCGAGCCGTCGACTCAACGCAATTGGGGCGAATCTCCCAGATACCGAAAGGGAAATGCGCTTATCAAAGGAGGGCCGATGCATAGGTGGGGTACAGGAGACGGCAATCGGAGGGTGAGGGTATCAAGCATCGAGACGAAAGCCTGGGTTTTCAGACAGGGACGACGTCAAGTTGTACCGCATGCGTCTATCGTGGAGTAGCTGCGATCAGACTCGTGGATGCCGACAGAGGATCGTGTGAGAGCAACAACGCCGAGTGCCACAGTCTCTTGCAGAACCCCGGTGTTGATATCCAGCGAGCTTCCACGAATCGGTAACCCTGTTCCCGACTGCGTCGAACAGGTGGTTGCCTGGACCCGCAGGCAACAGTTACCTCGTTCTTCCTCATCCACGATCGACGAAACCGTAAGTTCTAGTGAAGGACAGCTGCGTTCGCACTACGAGCGAAGAGCATTCTCAACAGCCATCAACTCTATTGTTGGATGCCCAACTTCGCTCTAATGTTTTTTCGCGCGCTGAACCTCCTGGAAGGCGCGCCCCGTGAAGCGGATGCGGACTAGTGTGAATCTGCGGACGAAATCGCAGCCCGAATCCTGGCTGATTCGATGCTGTGCGATTCGTTCAATCCGAGACATCCCTGCTCCCATCCATTGCATGGTTTCTATTGCCAAGTCTGATGACTCCGTCGGAGATTCCATTCAAATCCACTCCTGTCAAAAAAAACATGGAATTGCGAGCGTGCAAGACTCGAACGACCGCTCCTGAATAATCGATTTGGAGCATCTGGTAGACGTAACTACCACACAAGAGTGGGATTCGTCGAGTAAGAATATCCAAGAGTAAACCCAATGCATCTCCGAAAAGTTCTCGGGGGCCGACGAGCAAGCATTCGTGCAGCGCAAAGTTCCCCTCGAGAACAAGTGGTTCCGCAAACTCGCGTTCCCATTCAGATTGGCTCATCCCACTGAGTCGGGACGTCGGTAGGTTGTCCGACCTCCGCATCGGTGAAAAAGTAGTCCGTCAATGTTTCTGAATGCCATCCACAAGAACAAAGCGAGAAGTTCACGGTTTCGTACAGCTGGATGCTCGAGAGGTCTGATGGAATACTCCGAAGCATTCTTAAGTGGCTATGATCGTAGCAGCTGTGTGCGTGACGGAACCCAACAATCGCACGGGACGCCGCATTGCGAGAACATCTGCTGCGAAACTCAGCTCGCCTAATACTCCCCTTGAAAGTTCCCAAGTAGATGAGATTATCTGATCCAGGAAGCGGCTATCATAGAAGATCCGGTACGACTCGTCGTTCCAGAAGTCGTCCATACCATGAATGAACCGATGCATACAATGAACAGATCACGACAGTTCTCATCCCAGGATCTTCGCGCTCAAGCTGAATACATGACATGTTTCAGAAGGGGAAAATTATCGCAGTCACCGACGGTCCCCTTGCAGGTTCGCCGAGAGAATATGGGAAGTCCTCTACGGCTGGTGGTTCAACGCCATCGTTGTTCTACTAGTTTGCATCCAAGGTTTCAGTGTGATCATCGTCACTTTCATCGACACAGAAATGATGAGGATCAAGGGTGAGTTGTGACTTGTCAAAATAGCGATTTTGAAAGTTCTTCACCATCGCTGGCGGGGAGTAATTTTTCGGACTCCCTTCGGTTTCGCACAGAATACTCGCCGGGGAATCCTTTGGCCATGTGGCGGAACTGCAGCGAATTCCGACCATCATTTCTGAACAACGCGGATCCCGAACGTCCGCGGCTGATTTGCGGGGGCCTCGTGCTAGGCATCCAACTTTTATTCTTCATTGAAATTCTCGTCAAACTTCTGACCGGAGTCGGCCGCTTCGACTTCGATGTTTTCGAGGTGAGCTCACAGTCCGACGGAGAGAGACCCTGCCTCGAATCCTGGCGTACGCCTCAATCCCTATATCTCATCAGCTTCGGTCCGCTGAATGTATCACGTGCGCAGTTGGAGAGGATATCCGAGCAATAAATAGAGCCGGGAATCCGAGCAGGTGATATTCCGTTTCACGCAAGCGAAAACTCTTCCAGATAGCCGATATCGTTCTCGTCGTGGCGGTTTCC
This sequence comes from Galendromus occidentalis, assembly GCF_000255335.2. NCBI lineage: Eukaryota > Metazoa > Arthropoda > Arachnida > Mesostigmata > Phytoseiidae > Galendromus > Galendromus occidentalis. The sequence continues at coordinate 1,707,745 of NW_003805472.1, read as the reverse complement.
GGACTCGACGTCTACTACACAATTTGCCTTCCGAGAACTCACAAGAGCCGCTATCTGCAATTTTTAGTCTTCATTCGCTTGCTTCGCGTGTTGCGCGTGGTGCAAGCTCTTGCCGAATGTCAGAATCGAGATCTGACGGACTTGCTTAAAGACACCCAGCGTTTTAAGGAGGTTTCCGACAATAAAGCTGAGATCCTTCTTCTGAAACTCGAGGATTGCAGGGTAAGCCCATCTAGATCGGAACCTAGGTTTTCCGGACGTACTGGCCGTGGGCGCATACATGGGATTTTGGCGTTCCGTCACATTTGACCTCTGAAATTCTGTTACCTCGAATTTTCCCACCAGCAAGAGATTGCACAGCTCAAGAAGGAAGGAGACGAGCGACCTAAGAAAGGGCCCGGCAACCGCCGTCTCCGCGGAACCCAGTCCCTGACGTCGATCTACGAGCCGGCAATTCAAAATTACGTTCGGCAGAAAGTCAAAACGCAACCTTCTGTCGAAATCAGTATCCATACCCAGACGGAGGGTTTCTCTTGCGACCGATGTCAGCTCCCGCAATCTGTGGAATTCATGGCGGCCCGCCTGAGTTATCTGACCCTGAAAAGCGCTTTGGACGAAGTCGAGGCTCAGGTCGCTCATTCACGGACATCGGCGCAGGCAGACCCGCAGATCCCGCAATCGGCTTCAGTCACGAGCGAGCGCCGTGCCGAGCGCTTCTCCCGCCGAACATTGCATTCCTTGCTGTACGCGGGCGGTCCGATGTGCTCGACACCGACGACCACGATCTCGCCAGGCCTCATGTCGATTGAGAGCGGGTACAATTCCTCAATATCTTCGGATAGACATCGCCTGTCCACTAGTTCACCCTTCTCGATATACAGGTGAATTTTTCATCGGAAAGCACACGATCCACTCCAAATACACGATCGAGAACCATTAGAGACCCGAGGCTTTTTGGATATGAATTCCCGCGTTCGAGCCGATGATGCAGATAGAGCACTCGGAATAAATCGAGAATCGTTCCGTGTTTCCAGCGAGAGTATTCCCACTACATCCAGTTCGTATTATTCGTCTCGACGGAACACGGTGTTCCTGTTCCCGGACGCTCGACACAATGACAGCCTCGAATCTCAGGTGAATGATTATGAATGTCACATTTCCATAAGCACATAGAGCGAGGGGAATTATTCAAATGGGGATGCTGGAATTGATGAATTCTTTTCAAACCGTGCTCCCCCCAGACCGGGAACATTGAACTCAACGTGCTAGACGAGGTTTCCGAAGTTAGTCCCGCCGAGGGCTCTGACGTGTGAGTTCAGAATCTCATTCTCGAATGGAAGCAGCTTACCACACGACGGGAGCGACCGAGGTGCTAACCATGATTTTTCCGACCAGATCGAGCTAACGGGACCCACTCCGAGATTCAACCAGCGCGGCTCTGACCGATTCCTCAAGATAGCAGAGCGAGCGCGGGAATGTGATATCGACGATAAGGGGGAAATTCGAGAGAGAATTCTCACGTGCGCTCTTCGATTAGACATTCTTCGGGTGGCACGGAGATTCACACTGGGAAGCAATGCTGCTCTCCGCGAGGCATTGAGGCTGAAATTCCCACGGTAAGCCAACCGGTATGCGACACTTTCTTCGACGCGCCATGCGAGGCGAATTCCGATAGAGTTTAACGATCCCTGTAGATGGTTTAATCACTCACCTAGGGTTACAGCTCCCGCGGCAGGGCGGAAATCTTCTGCGGGCTGATGATGAGCCAAGAAGCTCCCCGACGTTGCCCCTATCGGATGGAATCACGGTCGAAGCCCGTTCCTGGCGATCTCCCGAGCCTCCTACCGGGGATGTCTGACCTCGAGAAGCTGAGTGAGCCTTGGGAAATCTCGGAGACGAGAGGATGCCCCAGACGGATCGTTTCCCCTACGAGTTCGAACTCGATTCGGGCAATGAATGTGGCTTGCGAATCGCCATCCCTAGAGTTCGATAGGAAGAAGCCTTCGGTGGATAGAGAAATACACAGCGAGCATAACACTAGGTTCTGTAGATAGAGAGCACACCATCCTCTTGTCCGAATCGACAAGCATGCCAGTTGAGAAGAAAATTGTCCAGAGTTCAATTATAGTCAGTGGGGCGATCCTACTCGTCGTTCTTTGAGAATGATCTTTTGAGGAGAAGACCCGGATGGAAGACAATCGATGAGTACAAATCGCGTGACGGAGTTGCGCATCATGATGTTTTGCAAATTCGTGTACACGCCAGCTAGCGATCCGCCAATCTGGGCAGCATGCAATCTCTTCCGATCCGTATATCTGACCCTGTCCTACACCTTATACAGTCAGTGACGATTCTAACACGAATCGTAGCCCGGTGGTCGCTGGAGGAATATCGCATCAGCTGGCTGCAAATCCCTGCGCTGTCGCTGATGAGGCAAACAAAAAAACACACAAATCCTTCCGGCGCGTCATGAAGATGAACATCGATGCGGTTCGAGGATGCTTAAGTTGGGAGTTCGGAGATCTCCGGGATATCTTAAACTATTGTGGACATGCCCGGAGACAAAATTGACGGATGTCGGAGGAGTTTCCTCTGATCACGGGTCAGCCGCGGACATTATATGTGAGCAGGATAATCAAGAACAGTTGTTCCCCCTCTCGGATGAATACCACGCGGCTGACGCGCATTCGGCGCCTATCGATCATTATTATTCTCATGCTCGTAATCCCTTCAATGATTTTCTTTCGCAGAGCGTAAGCCTCTCCTTGATGATACGGAAATCGAGGGGCTCCTTGCTGTTACACCGTCCTGTCGGGTTCCCTTCATTCTATGAATACCCTCAACGAACCTCATAGACGCAGTTCTTGCCACCACAGCCGTGGCTTCCAGCGCTAGGTCTCAGTACAACGGCGGATGATCCAACCCGTTCCTGGGAGGCCGATAAAGTTCTCGTGGAGGTTTTAGGACCACTCCAGATCGCGCGCACTGTTCCCCAGGGAAGGGATAAAGTTTTTCGAGCAATCCTTCGCTCCGTGATTCCAAAGCGGCCATGAGCGCCTGAGTCGATTGTAACCCCAGGGCGGACTCATTTGACAATCCCGACAGAATGGAATAATTCCCCGCTTGTTGATTCCTGTTCCATTTCCGGAAAAAGCTCCATTCTCATGAATTTCCTTTCATTTTCGAATAAATGTTCAGTATATTCGATCTTCCGCTCCGTCTTTTCGCTTTGAATCTCAGCTTTCACGCTGGTCAGGAAAAAGCCCTCTGCGATATGCCTTCTCAATTGGAACGATCGGTATGTAGATTTCAGGATATTCGATAGAAGCTCGAGGTAGCGTTTTTGCGATCTCGTCGTCGCGTCGGGATCATCGAGAGACCATTGACTCCGGAATGCCGGGTATCGGACAGCGGGCGGAACAGCATGACGACGCGAATGAGCGGCAAGCGAACGAGGTTCAGTGCTCATTCAATTGACGTTCTATTAAGGCCTATTAAGGATTGCATGAACAAAGATTAGGACGCAAGGTTTCCGCTTGAGCTGTGCCCAGACGGATCCCGACCCTCTGGCGACTTGAGCCCTCCCAGATGAAAATATTCGAGATCCTCCTGCGTCAGAGCTACCGGAGCGTTGGCCATCGAATCTCGACCATCGTGGCTTTTCGGGAACGCGATCACATCCCGTATCGACGGTGCTTCACATAGAATCGCGATGAGACGATCAAGCCCGAATGCGAAGCCCCCGTGAGGTGGTGCGCCGCTATCTAGAGCTTTCAGGAGGTGCTCAAGCTCCGAACAGTCTTGTCCGAGAACGTCAGCGAGGATTTTCCTGAAAGATTGGACCTCCCAGATTATCGAGATTTTGGGAACGGATTTGGAAACTTTGACCCACGGTGAAGGAATTCTTCGTGTTCTCCAAAAGTCAGCTTACCTCTGGAGAGCGGACGAGTGAATGCGGATGGAGCCTCCACCGATTTCCCAGCCGTTGAGAATGAGATCAAAATGCTGGCTCTTGACCCTCAGAGGATCGCTATCGAGGAATTCGACGTAATCATCGTGAGGTGCGGTGAATGGGTGATGCTCAGACTCCAGCTTACCGTTTTCATCGCTCGAGAATAGCGGAAAATCAGTGATCCAGGCGAACTTGAAATCTGGGTTGAAAGAGGAAATAATACTCAATCGCAATCTCGTACATTCGAACTATGACTTGAGGCAGAAACTATTTCGAGCCTCGACCGCGAGCTGCGCCGTGCACTCGTCCTAAAGTCTGACCTTTGTCTTTTCCTTCGAGCAGTCCGGACAGCTGTGCGAAATCCGACCTGACTTTCCCTAGAGCTCTCAAAACAGCTTTCTGCGGCCCCCACGCTATGATGGTCATCGAATTCTCCAGAAATTGGTCGTTGTCTATCAGACTAGCGATCGGAGACTTCACGCTTCCGTCTCCACGTTTTATCACTTCGGAAACACCTTTCGGGATGAGTACTCATGAATTTGCAGCAATATTCCTGATATTCGCGAAGTCTGTTCAATATTGAGATGATCGGATGAGGAATTTCCTTTTCCATAATACGAGAGAATTGCGGAATCCGTACCATTGATACCGAGTTGTTTGGCCGCTTTACGCCAATCCTTGAGATGTCTGCTTTTGACGAGCTCGACGCCTCCCGGGAGTCTGAGAGCCTTGATGCAATGACCTTCCGGCAAGTTCTCCGCGACTGCGTTCAGAAGATTCCGTGCGTCTTCGATGAAGAGGTCGTATCGAAGATCGGGTTTATCTGTCCCGTACAGTTCCATTGATTCGTGGTAAGAGATTCTCGGGAACTCCTGTAGGCTGCTCGGCCACACTGCCCTCATCAGCTCCTCGAGGAGATTCATAAGATTCTCCATGGTTACGAATGACATTTCGATATCAACTTGAGTGAATTCCGGCTGGCGATCGGGTCTCGCTCCTTCATCACGGTAGCATCTAGCGATCTGTAAAATCATTCGTCTCGAAACACCCTCGAAGGGAAGGTCCGATGACCAGTTCTCTCGCGATTCAGCGAGCCAGAACTAAAATTCATGCGAGTTCCGCTAGCTCGCAAGGATCGAAGTCGAGTACCAGCCGCGAACCGGGGTACTACAGACTTTATTCAATTCGAGCGATTCTTCCGTCGGCCTAGAGCGCTCAATTGGATATTACCTGGAAATAGCGATCGATGCTCCCTATCATCAACAATTGTTTGAACTGTTGCGGACTCTGAGTCAAGGAGTAGAACTCGTGCGGATGAGAATGGCAGGCTACCGGGAACTCCTTAGCTCCTCCCGGTGTGCGTCGAAAGAGTGTCGGCGTTTCCACCTAGTCGATGTAAAAGGCGATTCGTCGAAATTCCGATGAGTTCTCGGCATACAAAATACTCGCTTTTTCATCCGCATTGGGATCTTTCAGAAAGCGCTTGCGTCCTTCCGAACCTCACAGAAGCCGTAGTTCTCGATGAGATGACGACGGAATGTGTTCGTCATTTTGGAACGCAGTCTCAAGTTCCGTTGCATTTCCTCGTGTCGTAAGTCGATGTACCTGGATGGGGCAATATCCGCATTCAGGTTTGTCGAGCCTTCGTGAGACATGTATAGCGCTTTGCGCCGTATCCAGGTCGCGGCACGCGGCGCCATAGACTCAATGCTTGAGCGCCATGGAGCGCCGCGGCGCTTAAGCATAGACTCTATGGGACTCGCAATGCCCGGCGCGAACTTGAAGGGAGGGAATGGAATACAAGACCTGCCCCATGAAATAAAGAACACCCGTTGCATACAGTGCGTACTGACCGGTACTTCAAGCGCACAGCTTCAGTTTTCTTCTGGTACTCCCTGGGTTGGAAAGGGACATCCTTGCAGAGGTTCAAAACCGTGATCTCGTCTGCCACAACTTCTACTTGACCGGTTGGTAAATCCTCGCGGGCCTGCCCGTCCGGACGTCTCACAACCTGTCTCGTGCGAAGAGTCCCCCGAATAAGAGCTAGAGATAGTTCTATATCATCTTTGAAGGATCAACCAATCCACAATATCGGAATCAGGCGTTGAGCCTTCGAGTGTTCGATACGTACGATGCCCTCGACGCGCAGTATGCTCTCGGTAGGTGCGTTTTCGATGACTCGGTAGAGCGATTCATTGAGGACAACCTACGAATATGAAGTGACCCATGAGGAGACCATTTCCCCATGCAATGCCAAAGTGCTCCGTCGGTCTTTTGTCTCGCATTCTCTTACCACGAAGCTCTCAGATTCCCTCTCCATTGAGATATAATATCGACCTACCTGGGTGACTCCGAAGCCGTCTCTTAGGAGCGCGAACTGCATCCTTTTATAAAGCAGCCAGCCACACAAAGTGACCCTGGCGCCGATATGCTCCACAGTCACTTCATCACATGCGTGCGTTCTCTCTGTAAAGGTGAAGACGAGATCATCACCCGCTACATTTGGATATTATCGGTCGTTGAAATAATCACGTTCCAGAGCCTCCGTCCGAGTCGGCAGGAGAATGATTCGAGTCCCTCGAGCGAATCCGGATCCATACGGACCTGAGAACTTGTTCTGGTTCGGGCTTCGAAAAGTATCTGAGGTGAGTTTGCTAGCGGCCGATATGTATCGACAACGGGGTGCTCTCGCTTGTTTCATAGAGAGCAGCACCGCAGTCCTCTTAGCGGCATTCGAAATCGTAGACAGGGCTCGATGGGATGCGCGCATCCCCACTGAGTAACTCATAGTGGACAGTGGTTTGTTTCCCGCGTGCCGGAGAGCGTTCCCGATCGTCTCGTCCGGGACCAAGATTCCACACACTCCGTGGTAACTCGGTCGAGCTGCTGAGGGCTCAGAGATCCCGCGTGCTCATGCGATCAAGGCATAATGCCGAGGTTTTCAAGTTCAGGTGCTCCCTGTGGTGCACGGAAGAGCAGCTCCTCCGCGCGGTTCTCTGTTGTCATCAAATAAAATGAACGCATTCCGGAGTCAGCGTAGTGGTCCGGGCGCTCCTTCCGTTCGACTGCATTATTGGTGCGCAAGCGGAAACCAATCGACAATGGATACCGGAGCAGTCCCGGCTCCCTGACGCTCGGTAGCTCAAATCCGATCGCTGGCGCGCTCTATCTTGGGCATGTTCGTCTTCGCCAGGCTTTCGGTAATCGCTTCGGTGGAGCGAAATCACAGATCTCATGAATGTGGATGCCGATTTTCCGCTCCGATGCTTGCCTACTGAGGAGCGATTATTTTTCTTGGGAACCTAAAGCTCCGTATATGCGGGGAAAGTTGTTGGCTGAAGCTTGTTGTGGCTTTTTCAAGTGACGGACAAACGCAGATGTAATTCAAGGCGTAGAATGAGCAAATTCGAGCCGTGAGAATATTCCGAGACATCATCCCACTCAATCATTATTCTCATTGACGGAAATATATTACACAGTGGAGAACGATCACAGGAATGAAACATCCAAAAACTAGATTTAGATCAAGCATGCGTGGGTCGTTTGTGGTTCCTTTGCCGACAATCTTGCAGCATTGAGTAAATGAGAACCTTTATCAACAGGTCAATTATCATATAGACCATGGCCAGGATTATCGCTCCCAACTTTATGAACTGCTCGGGCTTCATGCCGCTCTCCGATGCACGAGCATCCGCTCTCTGCGCATTCCTGATAGGACTACTCAGTGCGCACTCGAGAGAAAGCGACACGGCTAGCAGAACTGCGTGGAGGAACTTCATGATTTGGAGAGCAATCCAGCCGATCCAGTCGGTTGCACGGAAGGGAGTCGCGCTTCGCGATTTCTGTTTCAACTTCGTTGTGTACGATGCCGGAATAGGCTCCGTGGAAAGAGCCGCCCCCTGCTTACGATTAGCTTGATCCGATGAACTTCGAGTCAAATCGGATCGATGACCCGCAGAGACCCTCCCGGCGGATGCAGAAGCTTCTTGTCGCGATACGGAAGATAGAATGAAAGAGGACAAAGTCGGTTCTGGTGCGAGTATGCATCTCGATGAGTTTACTAGAATAGCAGGAACATTTTTCCAACTGTTAGGCAACGCCAGCGACACGATTGAGAGATGTGGTTATGCGCCTTCTGATTGAGCTTGAGATTCGTCAAATCTCGAACTCGATGCTCCGATATCTCACGTGAGGTTCCCACCTCGCCGTATTCACGCGAAAACTAGACGCTCTCGAGCCACCGAGATGATAAAACGGCTATCTGGACCGTCTGAATGCATTTGACGAACCACCACACGGTAGACCGTATAATCGGCTCCAATCATTCTGGAGACAGTCTTAAACAGTTGTGATCGGTATGGTGTATTCTCCTCCATCGGGTTCCGGGACCGGAATCGTGACCGTGAGTCGACCCGTCATCGAGTTCAGCACGCAAGTAATGTGCGCAGCGTCCACGCCTGGCGGCATCACAATGTCTCTTTTAAGCTCCTTGCGGAGCGTCGTGGTCGGATCCCGGGGGTCTGGACCCTCTTTCCGGCCCTCGATGATCAAATTTCTCCCGGAAACTTTCATCGAGATGTCTTCTGCGAGGAAACCTGCCGCATCGATCTCAACAACGATTTTGTCGTGGGATTGGAGGCAGTTCTTCACCTGAAATCGTCCTTCGGTCACAAACTCTTGCCCAGCTCAAAGTTCAAAGCTCGCCGACTCCTGAGGTATGTCGTTCGATGCGGAAAGAACTCAACGGAGGGAATGCTCTCACCTGGAGATCGGGGATATCGTTCTGATAGGCACTCGAAGTCGTGTTCTCTCTCGTGGTATGAACCGTCACATGCTCAATGTTTTTGTTCTGCATGCCTGGAAAGACATTCGGGGGCCCGAGAGCCTATTTTATTCAATTATGTGCACAATGCATGGAATACTTGACTGGATCTGATGTTTGGAGTCCCGTATTTCCGGATGGAAGACGTGTCACGGACCGAAAGTTCGAATTTTTTTAAAGAAAGCGTATCCGTGCTATATTTGGCGTCAGGATACTCTCGCTTGGGCAGCGAGGTATGTACAAGCTGTCGATGCCTCATCGGGAAGATGGGCGCACATCCCGGCCGGAAATGTTTCACCAAGACTGACCGTCTGAATGACTCACTTGCTCACCTTGAGTTTGCATGAAGTCGTTGACATACTTCTTACACTCCTCCGGCAGCTGGTCGAGCATATCTTTGGTGAACGTTTTTGTCTCTTCCTGTAACCGGTATGGATTCAATATAGAGGACCGCGCTTCCTTCGGATCGGAGCATCTTCGATATGAATTCTAGACATATGACAGTCGCACCCCCCTGAGCTCACACGAACCTTAACTTGACTTGGCGGAGGAGCGCTCTGGGTTTGGTGGGTTGACGTCTGCTGAGACGTTGTCATCGTTCGCTCGTCCATCACCGGTATTTGACGGTTCTCTTCGACGACTTTCTTGTGACTGATGTTCACCACCCGAACTTCTGGCTGCGCGTACCTAGAATCGTACATGGCGCCCTATTTGTTCCTTCAAGTTCTCACAGCTCCTCTGAGACGATCCGACCGAAACTCAAGCCCGGAGCGGGAGACGAGTAGGATCGCGCATCAAGATATGAGGCATCGGGTCGTCCTCAGTTCACTTCACGCTTGCAGACTTTTTGTAGACTGATCGCTCAGCTGGTTACAGCGATGATAATCAACACGTTACTCTGCGCGTTACCCAGACATTCAGTCAGTCGGTCAGTCAGTCAGCCAGCCACTCAGCAAGCCAGCCGGGGAAACTTGTCTGTGAGCCTGTCGGCTTCGTTCAGTTCGAGAAGAGGTCTCTGCGGCGCCCGTGACCGACCCTGCTACGGACGGTAAGCAGAGCTCGCGTTCTCCGGCTGCGACTACTGCTCTACTTTGGCAATGATTTCGTTAGTTCCTGTGCCTGAATCGCTGAGTGAGAGACTGTGTGTGTGTTCGCGCGAGAGAGATTCTACGAGCTCGAAACGTGGGCAGACCGTGGCCTTGACCAAGCCAAATGTTTATGAAATCCCGTCATACCGGGGTAGAGGAGAAAATGTGTAAGCGGCGCGGAGAAACCTCCTGCGATGAGGCTGGTTTCGATCCTTTTTCAAAAATTAGTTTTCAGAAGGCGCTGCGTCGAGAACACTTTTTCCCGCGCGATTCGAGGTTTCTAACCTGGTGGTTTGCTCGCTCACGACCGAAATGTTGTCGAACTTGGTGCTAGCGTCAGACCCTAGCAACTCGTCGATGTACTTCTTCGTCTCCGGCGGTAATTCCGCGAAGCTGTGGTATTCCTTGCGCTCCGTACGCTCGCCAGGGATCGGAGCGCTCGTCGCCGCCATGGGTTGACTGCCGGCATTTGACGTCGACGAGTTCGTCTCAGAGAACACTTTTACCACTCTGACCTGGCTCATGGTGTCGGTGCTGCTGCTGCTGCTGTTACGCGATCAAGCGGAGCTCACTCAGCGAAACGCAAAAGCTGGTTGGGAAAAGCTCGGAACGAGCAGGAAGCGCAACAATCAATACCACAAAGCGGAGAGTTCGTTTGGCGACTTCACGAGTCGTTCTGAGTGCGGGCAGAGATTTCCGCTCGTCTTAAGCTCGTCCCACCCACCGCAGTCAGCTGGGTGTCATCGCCGACGGTTTGAAACGACAGCGAGAGACATGCATGCTACGTCATCGCGCTGTTGCATCACGCGGCGACGCATTTGGAGAAGTTGCGGCAAGGGCGAAATCGATTTGTCAGACGAGCCCAACTTCATTCATCATGGGTGGGCAACCGCTCTGGTCCTCACAGAGTCGGCAGTAGTCTGGGTGGAGGAGGAATCGCTAGCCGGAATAAGTGATTTCTCTGATTCATCGCATTGGAATCCGAGCAGAGTCTATTGTTTCGCTCTGGGGGATGAGGACTAGATCGAGAAGGTAAAAAATTCCCGAACTCGATTAGAGAGGGCGCGATTCCTCGGGAAATATTCCAGATTTATACATCGATCTCGGCTGGGAAGATTACGCTTCGAGTTCCGGAATCATGGCGGATAATGCGAGGAGGAGGACGCAGCTCGTGCTATCATACAGGCTTGCTTTCTTCCGAGAACTGCTGCTAGCTGTCCGTCGTCGGCCTTCTCTTTGTCGGTGATCTGGAGGCTGATTGGGGTTTTTTCCCGCCGGACTTGACCTGTGCGGAGGCTTGAATGTTCCCGTTGGCCAGGACTTCGTCGTGACACTTGAGGACCGTCTCCAGAAACAAGTTCTGCTCCTTCTCCTGCGAGAGTAAACGAGATTTGGGAACTAGTATTGATGAATACTTCAAACTTTCTGTATTCGGGCTCTCGATAGTTCGGTTGGAGCTGGGCAGTCTCGGAGAGCAGCTGTGTCGCGAGCGAGCGTCCGATTCAATCGATACGCCTTCATGAAGAAATCACCGCGAATAGATGAATCATAGGACATACCTCTGCGTATTCACGAGCGAAAGCCTCAACGAGAACATCTCCTTGATAGTCGATCGATTTACACAACAAATTGAATACTCCGTCGTCGTCGAGTCCGACCAGTTCCTTGAAGCGATTATTAAAACGGGACGTCATCTGAAAAACGCTTGGTGATCGTCAGAGCCGGGGCTTCGCGGAGTCGGGGGACACCGCGATAATGACCGATTCCCTACCGCAAAATATCCTCACCGATTGCGGAAGCTCTCTCCAAGCACAAGCAGTCATTCCGAACGCGTAGTCGGGGTCTTGGAATTCTGCGAATGAATCATGACGAAGGGATGAACTTTTTTCTTTACAGAATTTTTCTACAGAACTTTTCCTCTACAGGAATCAATACCGATATCGGAGGACTCGTGTCTCCCGGCTCACCACAAGGATTTATGGGCACTTTAGAAGTCCTCGAGGGAGTCGATGGCGACTGTGCTAATGCATGTCCGATGAGAGAACTTAGATACAACGATTCCAGAATCAAGACAAACTTGGAAGTCGTCGGTTGAGCCATTCCAGGCTTGTTGTTACGAGCTCTGAGGAAACCTCTCACTTGACCAAGGATGGAGGGTCAGAGCGAGGCATATTTATGAGTAATGCTCTGTTTACATACGAGAAATCGACCGTGGCCCACTAATTTAGCCGCTCAAACATAGTTGAAAGGCTGCGGAGTTGGGCTCGTCGCGTTTCTGGTCTCACTTACTTATATCGCCGAGCTTCTCCAAACGAGGAATTCCCTCCGAAGCGGCGATCCGATGAGTTTTCACCTGTGTCAGCAATCAGGGTCTGATCGAGAATGATGTCAGGAACGAGGACCGACGGCCTCCTGTGGCTATCCCTCGCATACTCGAACACAATCCTACCAAATCATTTCGAACAGAAGGTTATATTCCTTAGAGACCAGAATGCTCTCCGCCGTCGTTGCGAAACAACGCTCGATATCTTCAAGGATACCTCCCGAAGGAAAGAAAACAAAAGTCGAGTGTCAAGTGATAGTCTCAGGTAGCAAGCTTCTATCTGAGGCTTTTTATTTTTGTAACGAACTGGCTGTAAAGAACGCGAGACTGAGGACACTTTCGGCGAAAATGGAAATCTGACCTCGGATGTATCTTATCCCTCACGGCCGTCAGTGAAGATTCTCTTCGGGATTTCTTGGGAATCACTGGGCGGTGCGACGGACGAGTCGGTGACTTGAGTTCCATCTGCTTCTAAAGAAGTTTCGAGTCGTATAAAGTTTGAGCATTTGTCGTAGATTTCTGTGCAATTCTTCTTCAGCCAACCGTTAGCGACCGCGCCGACAAGCGTGCCCTTCCGGGTCGCGAAGATTTCCAATAGCTTCCTGAAGTGGTCTTTGTGTCTGGCCGCTATTTTCGAAAGGCTCCAGTGGTCACAGATGTCCCTGAAGTTGCAATTTGCGGCTTTTTCTTTCAGTCGAGCTTTAATGGTGAGGAGATCGATGAGCTGCTCGAATCGTTGAGGGTGAGTGCCGTAAAACGTTCGGGAAGAGCTTTCGCCGCCTCTCAACCCGAGAAGCCGATCCCCTATAGATACACTATTGTCGGATTCTCCCCCATCGAAGGAGCGGCTGTTTCCCGAAACCGGCTGAGAGAGTTGTTTTCCGCGGATGCCCTGGTCTAAAACCCTGGATCCCTCGAGCGCACTCTGGTCTGGTCTCTCTGAGTCTCCTCCTGCAAACCCGCTCAGGCATACGAGGGAGAGTACCGCAAGGATTATTCTCATTCTGGGATGGAGGCTGAGAGCACGCTGGGAATTCCAGTAATTCGGAGACACGAAAAAAGTGAACGAACATCAATGTCCGTGGGAGGATTGAGTGAAGTATGCTCCCTCGTTCAGGGAGACGATCGATTGCTGCCGCACTCGAGATAGAGGATCAAATGCTTCCCACCGGAGTAGTCAGGATCCGCCTCAGCCAGAGAACTCTTCACAGGAGGACAGTCTCGAAACTCTCCGGGGCCAGAAAAACCATGCGTTCATTAACTTCAGCTGAGCTACTGACTCGTAAAAAAACAAACAGAGCGAATGCACGTTCGCTTGCGCACGTTCATGAGACCGTAGATGAGAGTCGAACTCGAGCCGGATGTGCGAGAGGCTAACCGAATACCCCGCAGGACTCCCGGGGAACCAAAACACTCCTCTCGAGTAAATTCTGGGTCCTGTCGCGGAGAGGGAGCTCCGAGTAAATAAAATAACTTTCTGTCTCACGATGCCCATGAGCGGATCTAGGACCTCAATCAAGCACCCCGATTTGAGCCTCATCGCTTCGGCGCTACCCCGGATGTGGAGATCGGATGATGGGAATTGAAAACTGGAGACCGCATGAAAGTTCATCGTTACTCCGTGTTTGAAACCTTTCCTCGGAGGACTCGCATCCGACGCCTGTCTACTAGACGCCTCATTTTAGCGCTCGCCTCCGTATGATCACCCCACTAAAGCGGACTCCATCTAAATGCTAATGGTTTTACTTTAAACCGCTCGTCGCCTCGTTTTTTATGTTTCGTTGTCCTGACCTCGACCCCTTGTACTCCTTCAGCGTTCACGAGAATATCACTTGAGGAGATTGGGCGAGGAACTCTCCTGATTAACGCTTCGAGAAGTACTCGAGTTACGATGTCTCGATAGAGCGACAGAGAAATACACATCTGTACAATGTATGCTCGATGAAAACTAGAGGGAGGATCGATATCGGAGATGACGGTTGACTGAAATATAACGAGAATAAATCGTGTCACGATCTTGCTCCCTGGGTGCCCTCCGGTGAGCGGGGAATTCCAGAGAGACACTTGTGTGGGAAAGGCGGACGTCGCATCGAAACTTTCTTCCGAGTTGGCTTACCCACTTCATCGATTACACATTCAGTCTTTGCTCAGTCAGAGATCCACAGATCAAAGTGGGTAGATGTGCATGTGTCTTCACTGGCGAAAGTAGACAGGCAGAGCAGTGTACGTTGCTCGGCCCTCTCCAAGATCCCTTCCCGTTTGGAGGGTGAAGGTACGAATAGAGCCCCCGGAGCACACGTGCCGAGGACACTGTGGGCCTTAGTCGTGCGCTAGACCGCGTCAGCAAGGGATACCACGATGTCGATCAATGATCCTGTGAAACAACAATGCCATTGTTCGCATGTGCGAATCTACGCTCTGGTGGCGTTGCTCTACGCGTTTGTGGGTACCGAACTCTTCCTGAGATACTGCGTGCAGTTTTCTGACGGGGATACCTCGCGACTCCCAGTGGTTCCGGTCGAGGACCTAAGCCCTGGAATTTCGGTGAGTTTACTAGGCAGAATTCCGAGACTGCATCTACCTCTCATATAAGTCCAGCGAAGGATTTCGCTCCCGGAAGCGTCTCTGAACGCATATCCTTGAACCTGGCGAATGACGAACATACTCCTAGGAAACTTCGTACTGCACGTGCGAATGCCTAGCTTCGACGTTTCACCATCGATTCATACGTCGAATTTCCAATTAGACTTGAATAATCTTTTGAGAATTATAGGGTCACCCCTTTGCGAGCTGCTACACCAAAAAAAAGATGCTTGTCTTGAAAACATGTTTCTCAATAACATGAGAAACATGACCTCCATTCAGGCTCTACAGGCATGCCGGTTTGAAACGCAATCCATATATTCGATCTCTCTTGAAGTCCGACGGGTTTTGGAATCAGCGCAATTCCATCTTACGGCGCGCATCGCATTGGGCTTCTGCACCGCGGTGTCTGGTTCGGCGCCGAGTGGTTATGGTCAGAATGTCGACCGACGTGACCAGAGCCGTGAGACAGACGAAGGGGCACCGGTGCCCCCATCGAAATTAGGGCCGCGCGCTGTCATAAACCGCTGCCGAACCCCATTGACTCCTGAGAGTCAGCAGGAGATCTGATGCTTCGACTGCGGCGCCGGGCCCCGGTGCGTCGTTGCGGGATGCCTCGAAAAGGGGCGGCGGATTGAACTCACCAATAGGAGCTTTGAAAGCTTCATCGGGACATGGATTTCAGCTCTCATCTGAACAAAAGGAAACGCTAAAGCGAGTCGTTTGCTGTGGCCAGCCTCTGAATTGTCGGTAGGTTTCGTCTCGCACCGCATCGTCTCCCGATCCTTCATTAGCAAGGTTGAAACAGTCCCTCAAAAGAGCCGAGTCGCATCCCCTGCCCCAGTTGGAACCGCCCCGTCGAGGCTCTCCCCAAATCCAACGATATCAATGCAATCTCGTTCATACAAATGAGCTCGGAGCAGAGTTCGCCTCGTTCGTCAATCTCGAATTCATTAAGGCGCTATTGGTGTTCAGTCCGCGGTGCTGATTGATCCCGGTTCGACTTCCGCCTTTATCTCCGATGGAGCGAAGAGAAGGAAAGTGAAGCTCTCCGATGATGTACCGATAGGGATCCGCGATTTTTGTCGCATCTCCTCCTCGCGCGCCTAGACCTGTGCGGATGTCTGCTGATCGTTGCCTCGAGGTATCGCACTCACTCAATCCCGAGTCTTCCGCGTCACTCCTTCTTCCCCTCGCTGAGGATAGTGGCGAGAGATGCTCCGCAAGCTCGGGGCTGCATCGGAAGTTTCCGTGCCATGGCCTTAGACAGGTTGTCCGGCTTTCGCCCGGCCCGGAATGGCAGCGAAAATTCGAAGAACTCCGCTGTGAGCCTCAACTAGCAAGCTCCCACACGAGCCGACGTCGACCACTCGGCGATCCGTCTTTCGTAATCACAGATGGAAGCCGTCCCAGATGCAGCCCTCGATCCTCAACTCAACGGCGCGGCGTCGCAATGAATAGTTTCTGGAGCCTTTGAAAAGGGGCAAGTCGCACTGGGACGGATCTTCGTCCGAATACGTTCGGGGTTCGTATCGTTGCTCAGAAGCTGTCACGTTGCGCCCTGTGGCGTGTCACGTTCTGAGATAAAGTGTCCGGATTCCGCTCCGCCTTATGGCAAGGCGGGCGCGGAGCGGGCCACTGCGAGATACAAGAGGATATCGCAGATGAAAGCTAGCGGGGACCGGCGATAGAGACTCGCACCAGGAAATTGAGGATGTACCCGTCGAGCGGGCGCCATCTGGCTTAACAGAGAGATATTCTCTGGCTGAACATCTATATGTAGCGGATTGTTCGAACAAAGATGCGGTTGTTCGGCACCGACGCGAGCTCCTCAGTATCTCCCGGACAGAAGTCTCGACGTGCTGAAGGGGGGAACAACCGATTTCCCGCGGAAAGCGAGTGATGGACCGATGGATGAAAGCCCAAAGACAGATCGTCGTCCTAACTCTTATGGCGGAGCTTTCGGGGCGGATACCCCATTTTTTCGCTGCCCAATTACAATCAGCGCAAAAGACGGGGTACTCTGCCCGCGTTCGACTAGACCTGGAAAGTCAGGATCGGGAGAGCTGACTCTCGGACTGAGACTCCGGCAAAGCTGAACTTCCGACGCGATAAGATGAGCAAGTTTAAAACCAGAGATTGACCGGGAATCGATGAGCATTTATTCGTCGTCTTCCACTGTCCGACTGGGGGAATCCGAATAATTCGATCGGGCTCATGAATATTAATGTACAAGCGTGACCCCGTGACGACGATGGAAATAATATGTACAGCAGAAGATTCAGACGGCCAGGTGGCCGACACTATACAGGTTTTTTTTGTAGTTCGACATCCAACGCAGTTGTTCGAGCGTGTACACCTCGGGATACACCGTGCATTCGCTCTTGAAAGCTGACGGGTCGAATCCGGCGGGCATTCCGTATCCAGCGCCGGAAGCTGCGATTCCTAGGGCTAGATACTCGACGGCTTTTCTCGCTTTCCGTCTCAGGTAGCGGAGACGCTGCAAAGCCAAAAGAACTGGAGTTTAGTTTTTTCCATTCTCCCAGAACTTCTCGACAGCTGTTATTTCTGCGACGGCTGAGCGCAACATATAGTTTCAGATTCCCCGAGCCGCAGTTCCTTGGCAACAAACTCATTTCGCAAACTATTACCGACCACTCGAGTGCACTTGAATTCAGCCATGTGGCTGAGAGATTGTAGAACAACAGCACGAGGGTTGGAAGTCGGGCACTTTTTTCCTCTCTCTGTGCGACTAAGCGATATTCCCAACACGAGTTCCTCCTCCGGGAAGACGCGGTCAGCCCGACGAATCGATTATCGATACAGCATGCTGATATGAATCTGATTGCGGATTCCCGGATTCAAATCGCTTCCAGCCGTCTGGACGAGGGAGCTGTCAAGACCGGTTTCGCGGACCCACAAATTAGAATTTAATTTAATGCGCGACACAAGCGTGTTTCGAGAGAGGACAATTGTTTAGCTGGGCGTTGGGAACGCGCTTAAACGTTGCGGATCGGAGTTTACTCAGCACGGGACTGCGCTGCTTGCCTTGCTCGGTGCGAAATCAGCATTGAAAAGAGCTCGCAATATTAGATAGCCTTACGACAGTCCGAAAAAGGCTTGGAAAAATAACATGACGGTCGCCGACAACGCCCAGGGCGCATCCTCACTTGTTCGGAATGTAAACAAAAGCTAATTGTGTTTTCGGACCGACCTCTGTATTTTCCCCGCTTGTGAGTACATTCTCAGTTTATTGCGGAAGACTCTCGAGCGGAACAAGACATCAAATTGCTTCGGCTCAGCCAGGGAGAAAATCTGATCGAAGTGGAGATTACTGCACACGTGGAGCAACCCGGAAGCGATTAGAGATCCCACCTTGTGTTTCTTCGTTTTCTTCTGTGAATTCTTCTCTTCTTTGAGAGCGCTGGCATTGGACTCCTTGACACAATTGCTCGATGGGATTTTGGCGGATCGAACGGTTTCCCCATCTGCACTCAAGGGCCCGACGTCGAATTTCCGGTAACGCGGCAATTTCTGTCGCTTAGATATGAATTTCCGCAGATTCTGGAAAACAGAACGCAGCGTTAAGGGATCTCTTTCACTATCTCAATATTGAATCTTTTGTCGCATTCCCCTTCAGGATGATACTTGTGGCCAGCGTCGGCGTCGTAGTGTGAGCATTCGGAACAGTTCCGCTTTGGGGAGCTATATCTCTCGGTCTTCGACGGGTCAAGTGCCCCAAAAATAATAATATTCACACTGACATGTTTGAAGAATCTTCGCTTCCCATTCCTCGCCTCCGTTTGGTCCATATCGAGCGGAACTGCATCGGCTTGACATTTCCTGGGGTTGAGTCTTGACATGAGATTACGGATGAGCTTTTTGAGCTTCATCGTGTCGAGCCGCGGAGGCTGTAATGAAAATTCCTGTTTGTTTCGCTCATGCTAGCCAAGACGCCCCGATTGCCTTTCCCGCATTGCCGTACGCAATCGTCTCTCGGAAAATGAGTTGACTCTCCGGGCTGCGATCGTTCTGTTCGCTTATCATTGCTATCCATGACCGCCGACGACCCTCAACACACGCGGGAAGGTACACCGAAGAATATCGCTTCCGTATAAACCCGTGTTCACGCTAAAGTGTCCTGATTCGTTCTCTCGGTGATCTGTTCTGCTCCCTATTGAGCATGTCGGACCGATATCGGACACAGCCTCATCGTGTTATGAATTGGATGGATGATTCATTGTTATAATACATGTATACACGATCCGTTGTAGGATAATGATTGCAGCTGTGCGTTCTAAGCAAGGCATATTTTCGAGCATGTATGCATATCTCGATCGTTTGAGGATCTTTATCCACGTTGCAATTCTCCACTTGTCCCGCATTTCGTGCTATTTCGGGGGCTTTTCCGTGCTTCCTTGCGTTCACCAATGGAAAGATGAGAACGGCGCTTTGCCAATGGAACGGGTCATTGATTATTATCATTCATCATGCATTTTTCCTGCATATTTCGCTCTTTTCCGCGGATAAAACGCACAGCCCTCCTCATGATATAATATACATCCGGGGATTTGATCCTCGAATGGCACAGCTCGATGGAATCCCCGATCAGCCGTCTTCAAGTATCTCCGACCCCCACGTTGCCAGAATCTCCACTTCCCAGATCGAAAAAGCGAAAACTCAGGCAGTCTTCCAGAGCCATAGCCGATAAATAATAATCGGAGGGAGGGTTTTTCGTTGAGTTGACGAATGAGGGGGAGAGCGACAGCTGTTTGGTAGCCCCCGAAGTACCGAGCATTTGTTGGGAGCTTTTGCGATTCACGGTGATGCTGAGTTTCGGTAAGGACCGACTTAGCGAGCTGAGATCCCAATCCCACGCCCAAACGCAGCACTGAGCATTTTCGAGTGTTACCCTTTGCTCTGGGTCCTTCCAACGCGTGGGGCCGATTTGGCGAAAGATGGATGCGCTCCGATAAGTGTCTGCGATTGTCGCTTCTGTTCGCAGCTCGGAGCTCATTTGGTGTGTAGTGTTCACGCGGTAGGAAAAAGAAAACACCAGCCACAGGCATCGGACGCCATTACAGAGGCTTCTAGGCGATAGAAGCGAGCGAGTAAAAGCCGTCCATGTAATCCTCGTCCGCTCGCCCACTCGCTTGCTCGAAGGCAACAAGACCTCCGAACCGCTAGCCCGCGGAACATCGGTCGGCATTGCAAGCACGTTGGAACGATTCGAGAGGGAAACAGCAAAACAACACATGTTGAAAGCATTGACGGCAACAGACTCCTCACTCGGCTGCTTGAAAATTCGTTCGGCTTTACAAAGTCAATCCATTTGCTTCCCGCACGCTCTGCAATGACTTTCGCTCAGTAGGCGCTCACAGCGAAGAATCCATCAATCTGTAGTCCTCTTCGAATTCGGTGCTTGCCCCGGTACATCTGGGAATCTGTCCGGTGCTATCTATCGAGAGATTTGGTATCGGGGACGACGAGTCGCTTCGAGCCCATCGGGAGCACGACCAGCAAGCCTCGGGGAATTCGTTGATAATCACTGCTATTAACAAAGTATCGCTGACTCGCTCTTCATTGAAACATGTGGTACGTTGCGATTCCCCATCAGGCCACGAAATTTCACATGGAGTCAGCGACAGCAGTAGCGCAGTACCCTCGGAATCGGGATCGAAATTTGCTCTGGGGCGCTATGGTCCCGGGGGCTCGATCTGTCTCTTGTTACGACTACTGTTGCTGAGTCGGGCCGCCTCGTTGAATGCGGCGTGGTTTACGAGTCTCCTGAGTAAAATTCATCGGCGATTCTCAGTTCGATCTGAGCCGCCATTTACACGCAATCCTTGTCCCCGAGAAAGATGGCATAGATGGGCAGACATGCTCGAATGTTACTGGGTTGGTCTGTGCCCATATCCAGCCGAGGCGGGAACGATCGGGATGATTCCCGGGTCAGGGGAGGAACCTTCGAGGATCTCGAGAATGAAAGGAAACACAGACTCACGTTCAGACACACAGACACATGTTCTTCCTCTCGGCAGCTTTTCGAACGAGTTCCGACGGGGGAGAGATTCGTCCCGTTCCGGATTTGGGCAGTTCCTCATGTAGTCCAATCAGATTTAATCCATTCGATTATAATGTGTATGGGATGGGATAGACAAGATGAGATTGGACCTCGCACATTTCTGGTCCGGAGAATTTAATTCCGTTCTCCGCTCGCGCAGTCTCTGCGATGTACGAGATGTCCCGATTGCCAGGAGCTCGAAGGAACGGATCACGGAATTCATCTACCGAACTTGGTCCAGGTCACCATCTGCGGGGAATCGCGAAGTTCACCGACCCGCTCGAAGGACACCGGATCGTCTCGCAGAATCCGCTCTATCGCGACTTTTCGATCCCGCACCGATTATGGAGAGCTCTTTTATGCAGACAACAATGAGCTCGTGGCGAGCATCGTGAAAAGGAAACTGAAGCGCGAATTCGCTATTTCCGATTGGGGCAGCGCATATCGGAGCACAATGTGCTCGTCGTTTGAGCGTCTGATCGCTTCTACCTTGGTGTCATTTCAAGAATCCGTAAGCGGAATCAATCAACGTCTGATTGATTCGCCGCCCAGAGGACAATCTCAGTACCACAGAGCCCGCAGCTAGCTTTGTGAGGATACGAGGAGGTTCCCGGACCATCACAGAGTCGCTCAGTTTCCTCCCACCGGGGGACGGCATTCAACGGCGGAAATTGACCGGGATCGACAACGAGGAGATGGGATTCCTTTATTAACGCGGCTGTGGGTCGACAGCTGTCTGGGGCTACGTTCGCTTCTCCGACAGATGTACTACCACTAATACTGTTATTTCTTGGTCTTGAGTAGTCGTACACTTACTTTTATGAATTTTTAGCGTCGCACAGTAGGAGAGTGACGATGCGTAACGTAGTTCGATCAACTCTGTTTTTATTGAGAGTGAGGGGGTGATTGGAATGCGCCGAGGCGCGAGTATTTCAATGCTTTCTCCGAATGATCTCTTAATGTTAATTGACACACCCCCCGGAAACGCTAGCGTTTCCTTGACACACAGGGTTATAGAGAACGAATCACATCGGATGGCATATGTACATGTTATAAGGCAAGCGATTCGCGATATCTGTCATCTAACGGACGAACACAATGAAATTCGAGGACATGACTAGTGATGACTAGACTCTCCGCTTTCGATGATCTCTCTCTCTGAGGTGGTTCTTCCCTCGACCGGGGCTCCGTGCGGTAGCCTCGGGGTCGAGATTCCCGCGACTTTGGCCTCGAGCGGATAAAGCAGTTGTGCGGCACGGCGAGAAATCCGACCATTGCTGAATTTTACTGTATAGATGCGGATCAACCCGTCCCTGCCGCGATGCGCATCTTCGATCTTAACCAAAGGCCATCTCACGCGGGCCGTGTTGTCTTCTTTTTAACTAAACAGACATCTCCAATTTCGATCGGAGCGCATCGCGAACCGCGTGTGGTATTGGCCGTCCGCAGAAGCGCGAGGTACTCTCTGAACCATCGAACGGACAGGCTTTTAAAGTACGTGGTCCTGCTAGCAAGCCCTCGCCGGAGTTCGTCAGCGCCTGCTACCTCATTGCCTCGCAGTCGATCAACGGGCAGAACTCTAGCGTAAGAGGGGTAATCGGGTCCTCCTCGGAGGAATTGTGCTGGTGTTATAGCGGTCAGCTCATCCGGGTCTGCAGAAACGAACGTCAATGGCCGTTCGTTGATAACTCCTGCGACTTCACACAAGATGGTTCGTAATTCTTCGTAGCCGACGAGGCTTCGTCCCAGTGTCTTGATCAGGGCGGACTTGAAAATGCCGACGACGCGTTCGTAGAATCCACCATGCCAGGGGGACCGAGGGCAAATGAACTTCCAATCGATCGTTCGACCATTTAGCTCTTGCTGGGCAGCGGGATTTCGAAGTGAGCTGAACAATCGCTTCAACTCCGTCGCCGCCTTCACGAACGAAGCTCCGTTGTCGGATACGAAGCAAGTGCAAGCCGGGTACGCTGCCAAGAAGCGCCGTATGGCAAGATGTGTCTGCGGGGTCGACTGACATGGGACGAGTTCGAGATGAATGGCGCGGATCGCCATGCAAGTGAAGACGGCGACGTACGCCTTCTGTGTGCCTTGCCGGTGACGCACGTGGAACGGTCCGCAAAAATCGATTCCAGTCGAACCGAAAGGAGCTCGGAATTCGGTTCTGGACTGCGGCAGGGGGGCCTCAATCTGGGTTGCAGGCGCCGCGTGACGTTTACGGCATACAACGCATCGTCGAAGGATTGACTTGATCACTTGCCGGCCTCTAGTAATCCAGAACCTCCTTCGAAGCTGATTCAGCACAGTCGAAACCCCGAAGTGCGCATTAACTCGGTGAGCATCGATGATGAGGAGCACTGCGAGACGAGAATTACCAGGGATCACAACAGGATTTTTCTCTTCAAATGTGTAGTGTAGTCCTTCAACCAATCGTGTCCTTATGCGAAGCAAGTTGTTTTCATCGACGAGCAGATCAAATGCGCTAAGTTTCGAATCTCTCGGAACACGTTCTCCGACTCGGATCGCGTCGAGCTCCGGCCGGAGATACTGAGACTGAGTCCAGCGAATGATATGACACTCAGCTGAGCGGTGAAGAGTAATTGAATCCTGAGGCGGAAGCTTGCGAGCCAACAGGCTGAACCGGAGCACATTTGTGAGCACTCGTATCGCGCGACCAGCGGTACTATGTCGTTCGAGATCGAGCAAAGGCACGGGATAAGTACCCACAAGAGGTGCAGCGACCGAGCGAATCTCCTTCCGAACCTCGTTGAAAGTAGAATCGACAGCTGATGGTTGGGACAGCGGTTGCTCGCTGACGGGAGTCGGAGCCAAGTCGGGCCGTACCACCACTCCGCGGACTCGGTCAAAACCTGAGCGCTGATTCCCCGAGTAGCGAGATCAGATACGTTTCGGCTTCCCTGGACATGGAACCAGTCTTCCCTCTTCGAGCTTGCCTGGATCTCCGCTACGCGATTGCTAACGTAGGTTTTCCAACCGCCAGGCTTCGCAGAAGTTGCCCAGTGGAAGGCGATGGTAGAGTCAGTGTAGAAGCGAAAGGCCTCGAACTGAACCTCCATTCTCTGCACTAGGAATGTTTTCAACCGGACTGCAATCAGTGCAGCGAGGAGCTCGAGTCTAGGTAGAGACACCTGATCGCGAGGTGCCAGCCTTGATTTTGACATAGCCAGCGAGAAGGTCGATGTTCCATCGGCGAAACGGCACTCGATGTAGGCGGCACAAGCATACGCCAGTTGTGAGGCGTCTCCAAACAGATGGAGACGGTAGGAGATTGGACTCTCGCGACTTCCATCGTATCGCCGTCGGAAATCGAAACGCTCAAAGGTCTCCGCCTCGGACACCCACTGGACGAGGTCTCCCCGAATTTCATCGGATACTGTCTGACTCCATTCGGTATTTGCGGTCCACATCCTCTGAACAATGATCTTGCCGCGTATGGTGAATGGCATCAGCCACCCCAACGGGTCGTATAGAGAGGCGACAGTACTGAGGACAGCTCGTTTACTCAATGATGTCCTCAGGTCGAAGTTCTTGCGAAGGTTTGAAGTAGCGAGGCGGAAAACATCTGTAGACGGCTCCCACAGAAGACCCAGTACCTTCAGTACATCGCTGTTGCCCCGGTCGAATGTGGCGGAGTCAACCCCCGTGTTGAGAAGATGGCTTGTGACCGCGTTGGAATTCGTTTTCCATTTGGCCAATGTCATTCCAGCGGTTCCGAGCGTCTTCCTCATGTCGTCTGTGAATGCGATTGCTTCCTGGTCGTTTTTGAAACTCTGAAGGAAATCATCGGCGTACAGGAAGTTTCCCAGCTCCTGGCACAATGGAGGGTTCCGTTTTAAGTGCTCTCGTACCGTAGCGGCCAGCAAAAATCCCGAGGACGTCGCTCCCCAAATAACCTTCGTCATCTGGAACACCTTGACTAGACGTTCACCTGGTGCTCTCCATAAAAAATTGAAGAGCGAACGGTCTTCGTCGCGGATACCCAGCTGCAAATAGGCTTTGGTGATATCGGCCGAGACGGCCACGGGGTGAAGACGGAAGTTCAGGAGCACAGTCACCAGCTCTGGATTCAGGTTTGGACCGGGGAGGAGATGGTCGTTGAGTGAGGTAGCACCCGCATCCTTAGAGGAGCAGTCGAATACAATGCGCCATTTCTCCCAAGGTCCGGACCCAGTGATGACCTCATGATGGGGCATGAAATAGCTTCCATCGATCGTCGACGGCCCTGTTGACTCGCTCGGGCCGACTTCGCATGCGTGGCCCTCGTGTACAAACTTCATTATCTCCTCGTGGTATCTCTGATATTTCGACGGTTCTCGTTCGAGTTGTGACAGCTTCCGTTCCAGCCTCTTGAGCGCGACCGCCCTATTGTTCGGAAGTAGGCATATCGTCTCACGCTTCGGAAATGTTACTACGTAGCGGTCGTTTTCATAAGTGAGTCCTGACTCGAATTGTCTGATCGCCGAGTCTTCATCCGCGGACAATTGCGGGGAAGACGGAGCTTCTGCGATACCGACTGACTCGAGACTCCAGAGGGTCTGGAGCGCTTTCGCTGCTGGAGAGATTGGGAGAGAATCGGTGGACATTGCTGCTGAACAGCAGATCACATGCGCTGTAGTGACCGTTGCGCCGACGCGTACCTCCCCTGACGTAGGACCGCCGATCAGCCATCCGAATCGGCTGTGTTGAGCGACGATGTTGTCAACTACAGTCACGGGAAGCTGAGAGCGTGTCACAATCTTGTGAATTTGGTCCATGCCAACGAGGATAGCAGGTGGCGAATCGTTCCATTCGCCGATGTAGGCTCTATCTGCAACCGGGTGCTCCCTGTCGAATTTCTTGATAGCTTCCGATACGTGACGAGGCCGGACGTTCGGTGGATGAACTCCGAAATCATGTTCGAGGGCGAGAAACTCAACCACTGTTTTGTCGAGCGGGCCCGTTAGACGGATATTGAACACCGGAGCCCCTTTGATTGAGTGCGAACTAGCGAATGCTTGCAAGTTCAGGTCACGGGCCCCAACGGGGGCCTCTCGGAGCATTCGGCGCAGCGATGGCAGGACCACGGTGATGGAGCTTCCTCCATCGATGAAGATCCGGATTGGTATTCTCAGTCCGCCATTTACAACGTATGCGGATGAGGTCCATAAGAGTGCATTGCTAGAGTCGATACCGCTAGATGTTTCTCCGATAACAGCACTTGTGACTGCCGATCTCTGGTGCATCGGTGCGTAATGGTCTGTCGAGTTGCATTTCGTGCACGGGAAGCTGGGTCCCGCGCACTCGGTAGGATTCAGATGATTCTGTCTGAAGCACTTGAAGCATCGTTTTTGATTCGTCAAGATCTCCTTTCGCCTATCCAATGATAGGTCGGCGGAGCAGCGGGAAGAGTTATGGTCCGGAGTGTTGCAGAATAGACACGGTCGGGTTTTGAATTTGCCCCGTGGATGTCTGACCGCCGCCGCGATCACTGTAGAATTGTATCTTCGATCTTTCGGTTGTTTCCTCCGGTCCTCAGCTGCCCTGTTCTCGAGCGTTTGTGAGCTCATGGCAGCGTCCAAATATTTGCTATCCTCTAGGTCTTGAACGCGACGTCGTAGGAAACTAACATCTTCTCGACATCAACGACGATCTGATCGATGCCATTCGCAGGGAGACCGGAAGAGGACCCAGGACGGGTCTCGTTAACAGGCAGGAATTTTTCCTCTAATCTGCGCTCGTCCCTGAAGTCTTGCCGCATTCGAGGTGGCATTGCCGCTTCCATCGACGATTTCAATGTCAACGCGTAACTTGCCATCGGAATCCCGTTTGCGGCAAGGATTGCAGTATGCCCTTGCACGAGTGTCAAGAATTTCCGAACACAGGTGAAGTCGTAAGGTCTCGTGATCCGGGGTAGACTGCGCAGATCAGTGAGAATCTTCTGGGTCTCGGTCTCGATACGGGAGTAATTGTTCTCAAGTAACGTCAGTGCGACCTCGTAATTCGCATCCGTGAGCTCGAGCGCTTCCACGATTTGCTTCGGCTCATCTCTGAGATATTTTCGAAGAATCATGAGTTTCTCTATCGGTGCGGCATCAGGTCTCTTGTTTACGAAGCACCGAAATTGTGTGATGAACGAACGAAATTTTAGACGGTCACCGGAGAACGTTTCAGGCGAGATGTCGAGTTCGCGCGGAAGTCTAGCAACCACCGACGACGGAATCTGTTGTACTGACCGGGGATTTTTCCTCGATCGGCTCCGACGCTCGCTGATCAGCACTGGCTTCGCCCGCCGTCTGGTTGAGCACCGATCCGAAACGGACTCTTCTTTTTGCACACGGGGTCGAATAGAAGGTTTCTGCCTCCCCGCTGCTGTCTTGCTGAGGGAGATTTACCGTTATCTTCGCAACAGACTCCGAGATCTCCAGGTCGAACTGAGACGCCTCAGCCAATTCTTTCTCCTGCTGACCGTCGTCATCGAGTAGGCTCCAGATCTCGTCATCCCAGGCATTAATTTTTGCCTTGAGCTCGCCGATGACAGCGAGAACGATTCCCGGACCACGGTCAGCGAGAAATTCCGGCGTACTCGAACCCAAGTTTCTTATTGAGGAAATCTCCGTTCTCACTTGGTTGCGAAGAACCGTTCTGTTGTATCGGGCTCTCTTGAGTGCTTTCTTTATGGTCTTCTCGTCGAGAACTTTCTGCTGGACCGTTTGATCGGACAGGTTGTCTGCGTTGTGTTGAGTTCTTTCAGTCATCGTGGGGGATTTGCGGTTGACGTTGATGAAATTCAGTTCCCCACGTAGGCACGATTCGTTCCTTGTCACGGCACCATGTTATTTCTTGGTCTTGAGTAGTCGTACACTTACTTTTATGAATTTTTAGCGTCGCACAGTAGGAGAGTGACGATGCGTAACGTAGTTCGATCAACTCTGTTTTTATTGAGAGTGAGGGGGTGATTGGAATGCGCCGAGGCGCGAGTATTTCAATGCTTTCTCCGAATGATCTCTTAATGTTAATTGACAAATACTACGACTACTCACCACGTTCGATCTCTTGAGGGGGCTCGAAACTTTTTTCCTGGACTTCGCTCAACGCTGTCAAATGCAGACGCGTTCCCTTCACGGCTGCGCGCTCGTCGTCGTTGTTGTTATTGACGACGACGACGTCGATTTCGTCGAGCTGATTGCCGTCGGACCACTCGGACACTCGAATAAAGTTGCGAGTGGCGACTGACCCTTACCAGTCGTCCTCGGAACCGTGTCAACTGAGCACCGATTTCCACACACTCGTGACAACGGAATGACACGGACACGCTTTCGATGACAGCGTCTGCTCGCTCAAGCCAACGAGCAGCGACGGGCGAACGAACGAGCGGACGATTGAGCCCGACGTGAACGCGGCGCTCGCCGGCTCAGTCGACTTGTCCATTAGAGGCTATCGAGAGAGAAAATCGTCAGCAGTCCGCTCTTCAGGCTAATCTTTACTGCCGTAAACAATTCGCTAGAATACGAGCCCCGGCTGACGGTCGCTCGCATTGTCTCGCTCCACGGGAACTCCTTGGCTAGAGAAGCTCGCTCCGCTTTCTTCCTTCCCTCCGGGATCACACTTGACTTATCATCGGAGATACTCCGCAGAAGTCACTGGCAGAGCTGTTGACTCCAGCAACGCTAAAAACTGCACTGCCAGCAAACTTTGGCCTCGCATAAACATCGCTCTCTCAACGATTTCCTGCGTCGCGAGAGCGTCATTCCCACTGCTCGACGCTTCGGAGTGCATTCCGTACTCATCGCTTAGCCAGAAGGACGGATTCGGAGAAAAAGGACGGATCTGGTCGGACGTGGCTCCTTTCCCCCTGGAGTAGCTCGTGTTGTGTATTTTCCTCCACTCGTCAAAATTTCTCTGATAGATCTTGATCATCGACGTCGACTGGGCGCGTCGAGTGCCGGGATCAGTGTCCCAGAGAAGCGTGTCGAGCCTGGTCGTGCTCCTGGGTGGAAGAGCATCGCGATCTGACGTATTGTGCCTGATCTATTTCTTATGATCTGTTGTTCGCTTTGGTCCGAGGCGACACGCGCAAGTTTTTTCGTACATCGTCAGAAGCGGGGACGCCAGTTTAATCGAAACGAGAACGCGGTAGCAGGTGGAGCGCACCGGTCGCAGAGCCCGCCGGCGAGAGCTGAGGGAAATTTTCGACTCTCTCCGCACCGAGGCAGTCAAAACACCCCCGGAACACCGCGGAGCGCCCGCTGCTGTGGACAGATTTTCAGACAAACAAAGAAGCAAACACCTTCCCATGCCCTCGGCCCAAACCGCTGCTCTCCGAATTTTTCCTGACGCCGGCCGCGACAGCTCCGAACACATGTCCCAAACAAGTCCAATAGCGGCGCAACTCCTTGTTAACAGCGGCCGCGGTGCTCGGTTCTGGATATTGAAAATACCTTCGAAAGAACTTCCGGCACGGCGCTGGGCGCCGCCGGAGCTGAGTTTGCGAGTGGGGAAGAGCGGGAACGATCAGCGTCGGCTCGTGAGCATTGGAACGATTTCCGTCGCTCGGCTTGATCTCTCGAACGCTGACGTTCAATTAGGCTTGAGAGATGGGAACAAATGTCAAAATCTAAAAAGCTTCAATCCATTACTTTTATTCGTTTGGACGCGCATTTGTTTTCGTTTCTCTTGATCATCTCCTAGAGGTGCTCGAAGAGTGCTTCAATTTTGATCTGAAGCCTTTGTTTTCTCTCGGCTCCAGCGCTATTCGAATAATTCCCCTACAACTCATAGTCAGTGCGTGGCGCAACATTGGGCGATACTCCGCGATAGCTCGCGTTCAGACTTCTTCACAGGTCTGAAGCCCGCTGCAAGGTGCGCTCTGGAAAGACGGGAACGTTTATGAGCTCCTGTGGCAAGTAGGATCTCGACGTATGGTGAAGGTTCCCCCTATTGAGGAGATGAGGAATTTTCCGAGAATATCCACGACAGATATCCGTCTGATTTTCACTGGAGTCCTGCACTGGGAGCGTTTCTGATCGCGAGTGCCTGAATCCTCTTAAACCGAGGTGAGAGCTCGGACGAGGCTCGCTGCTCCAGCCCTCGCCATGACGAGGGCGAAAACTGTTCCACCCCGTCGACGATATTCAAATCTGATTCGATTGTCTCATTGGGAGCGAGTTTTGAAAGCTCGTACATTCCGCGGCTCCTCGAGGAGGTCTTCCCGGCTCTCCGCGTGGTATCTATGATATAACCACAGTTTTCAACCCTTCTGATATCTTCCCAACTCGGTAGTATTCCCTAATCCCGACCGAACCTCGGATGTGAGAGTCCCGTGAACGCTGTCCCGACTTACCTGTTTATCACGGTGCGTAAAGATTCCCTACACGATGACCCCACTACGTTTTTGATAAGGCCAAGGAATACTGTAATTGAGAAAATTCATCGTCATTCCACCAGAACAGCGCGTCATCAGTTATCAGGGTTAGCAAACCAGGAGGGGCCGGATCTCTCAAATTCTAGCGCCGATGCCAATATTCCGGTGACGGCTAAGGGAGGAAGGGGGCACCGCAGCTTTTGAAAGCACTCGATTTCCTCCGGGCATGTATATCGTTATGAAATCGCATCGGACTCGAGTAGGAACTCCTTCGCAGAAAGTAGCTCCCGATGCGGAATAGTGACTTCAAGACATCCTGCTCCGCAGCTACTTCGGCGTAATGAGGTTTCGATGGCGTGAATCGAGGGAATCGAGGGCGTCTCACCGTGGATTCGCTCCTGGGGGTTGCATTGTACTGCAGCCAAGAGGTTCCCTTCTGGCACCAATTGCACGAGACGTGCCTCGTCATCAGGCACATCACCGTCGAACAATGTCACGTTGACGCTGGAACACAGTCTAAGCTTAGCTCGGCCTCGTCTGATGATCGTCAGGTCACTGGATGATCAGCCGAAACATCCTCCAAGAGAGCAATCGAGTGACTGAATGCGCCGCTCATATTTCGTGGACCTTCTCCTGATTGGAAAAGTCGCGAATGGACTTTTGGCAGCGATAGAATTCGGGGTTGAGTGGCCTTCATCCAGTCGACTCGATTTCGTTCCCTGGTAATCAGGAACGTCGTCTGATCCGGGTCTACTCACAAGCCTTTGATTTGTTTGTAGGTGTAGTTGAGAAAGTATTGATTGTCCGATTTCTTGTTCACGCTCGCTTCCAGACAAACACTGTCGTAGAGTTCCTCATCATCCGCATTGCTCCGCGCCACGTGAACGAGATTCACCCGCAGACCGTTCCTGGTGAAAAACTAAATTTTCATTTAGCATACTCCAGCTTCCATCACGCGCTGAGGAGAAATCGACTAGACACGGGAAAAGCTCCCTCCGAACCTGGCCGAGCTCCGAGGGGTACTCCGGTGGTGCCACATTGGGACATCGGGACCAAGTCGAACCGAAAAGGAACGAGATAATGAAAATCACGGGCAGCTGATGAGCCATGTTGACGGAGACTTTTTCTACCGTGGGTCAATTGGCGGAGGGTCGTCTGGAAGAATCAAGCGTTGTGGCATCCTTTATCGTTCATCACTGCCAGTGTCGTCTCGATGGAGAGAGATCGAGAACATGAATGGAGCGGATGGAACCTTTTCGAGATCACAACGCCCGAGGCATCTGCTCTCGGAATGTTTCGGATGATTTTTCACGAGCTCTGGAGAAGCAGAGGACAATTATTTCCCGGGAACCCGAAATCAAACGGTAGCCACCTGCATATGATATCCTCCCACTCCCAGCCGAAACTCTTTTTCCCCACTGAGATTGAGTATTCAGGATGCGAATCACTTGACGCTGATTTCGCAACGCGCGAGAGGTGATCCACGGTCCCGCTGATCACACCCGGAACGGGAGAGGACTGTGAGATGCAAGACGAAGACTGGCACCGACGAACTCGAGCACGGTCTCGCGATTCCATTCTGAGTGAGGCTTGAATGTAGCAATTTCATTGCGAGCACCCGAGCTCGAGCCTCAAGTTTTTGTCAGACGAGGTCTGGGCCAAGTCGGGAAACAAGGTCTGTACGTTGTCAAGGGAAGGCGAACACACAGCTGATGGGAGCGAGGATGTGTCTCGATGCCACGAGGAGTTCGGACACCGACCCGGGGATTAGCGGAGCTTGCTTCACGCCCATGTCCTACCGAATCGGGGGAAGGAGCAGTCCGCTCAGGTGTAGCGTTTTCATCGCATTTCTCGGGCAGTAGGAGCGCGGGAGCCCGGGTGAGCCTTCAAGCTGTGCTGTGATATCTCCCGAAAAATTCACGTCATTATCCAATCTGCGAGATTCCAATAAATGCGCCAAGGTTCAAAACTTTGAAGCGAGTGTTCGGCGCGGATCTCGACCGAGTCTGCCAGCCAGTGCAACTTGTCTAAGGGTACGTGTATTTCGCCGTTTCCCTCGGGACTCAGAATAAATGCAAAGGTTCGTCACAGCGTCGGAGGGAATGAAAACAGAGGAAGAATCACCGGAATCGCTCGAATTCCCAAGGGTGGAGAGGAAAAGCAAAGATCACAATCAAACCACCGAGGAAAAAACTCACCTGATTTGAATTTCAATCCGTTTCCGTATTGGTCCGTGCATTCAACGCTTTGAACAAAAAAGAGAAAAATCAGCCGCATACACCGAGCTGACGAGAGACTTTGCTTCGGCAAGCAAACGCGAAAACCCTCTTTCGCCGGCACCGGGGTAGAACGTTTTCCCACTCAACGCCGAGACGACCGCTTCCAGCGAGGAGAATTCTCACAATCTGCTTTGCATTCTTTTACGCCTTGAGCGTAACTGCGTCTAACGACTTTCTCGATAAACCACCAAACATCTCGTGAATCATGGAGACGTTCACGCAGCGCCGTTAAATTCGCTGAATTACAAATTAATCACAGAGCCCTCGGCAGCCGATCGGCATCGATTCGAGATGTCTCAATTGACAAACGCCTGTGCCGAAGGGGCACACAAAGGCATCTGAATACGATCCGAACAAAGCTAACACCACGAATTCGGCGGACCTTTGCTCCTCTTGGCGGACTCCGATCCTAATATCGACGAGTAAACCGAGCGAAGGCAGGGGGAGGAACTGCGAACGGGAGGCCACGAGGAACCGATGCAATGATGCTCGAGTGACTTATACGCTTGGTCAGAGGCTCAGCCGGTCGCGGTCAACACCACTAACTTCGAGAAGAGAGTTTCTCTATCGCCGAGCACAGGAGTCGTGGACACATCTCGTCACTTTTCTGAGGAGTAGAAACGAAAACGAGACTTGTCGACGCTTAGAAATTGAACTTGACGCCGGATCTCTGTGTCTCGAACGGGAGTGGAACTGGCGAAGCTCTCGAATGGATCTTTCCAGACGGCTGAGCAACGGGGGCTGATACTTCCGATGAAAACCTCGCTAGGGAAATCGGGACAGTCAAAAGCTATAGACTGCCCTTTTCTCGACAGTCTCCGGGTATCGAGGATGTTGCCGCGGTATCCCGGGGGCGACGACAGTGGAGGGCAACCCATCCCAGTCCGCGAGGTCATCGATAGGAAAACCGATGTGTCGATCGTTTTCCCTCCTCGAGTCCTTCAGTTTTCTTTTAGAGCCGATCCGGATTCTTTGAATATAAGCCATGCAATGAGGGAACAGCGTGGAGGAATACGGTGGAGAAATATTCCTCCGTCGGAAAGAATCAATTGAGCTTTCCGGAGGTGATCCAGAGTCGGGGAAGCTCAATGAAGAGGTAGACGTCCTGCCCTGTTTTTATTCTGCTACGCAGATGTCAGTCCGCGTTTCATTGCGTGAACAACCGAGGACTTGGAACGCACCGAGGGCACGGTTTCCAGAATCGGATGACTTCCCGGCGTCGGCCCAGCTGTTCGGCTGCACGCTCGCCGAGTGGGACCACCAGCTCCGAAAACTCAGAGCTACTTCAGACACGCAGTTTTCGTATGGCGCCCGTAGAACCCTCGGGCAAGCGGGTGCGGCTTGAATTTGAAACGCAAACGAGATCTTGAGGGAACTTATGCCAGCTCAAAGTTGCCATAGTCAACTTTCGGAGTCGCTCTCGGCCCCACTCGAATTTCTTTACTGCACCTCAGCGGTTCTGAGGTAGATCTGATCAAAATTCCGGAATCGGAGCGGCGCGGCGTGAAGCGAAACTTCGTGTCTACGGGATGTCAGCGACCGCAGCCTCTTCCCGGAGGGTGATTCATAACGTATTTTAGTTCGGTTCCGAGACTGAATTGGAGAGGAGCGCTGTCAGGCACAGGGAGGAGCTTGGAACGCTACAATTCTGGTTCTGAAAACCCCAAAACGCAATGGTCGCTGCGACGCGACGTCCGACCGCATCAGTCGCGGTCTCTCAGACTGGCTGGATCGAATACTTTCTTCTGAGTAGCTGACAATAGCAGAAATCTGATAAAGGGTCCGAGGAGAGAGGAGGAAATCGAGCCGGTCACGACAGGGACTCGAGAACATGAACATAAAATCGGTCGATATCCCCGATACCGCTAACTGACTACTTGCGGCGGGGACGGAATCAGTGACCAAGCTCTGCGGGAAGGCTGTCGCCGGTTCGGAAGCACATTTTGGGCGCCGCGAGTTCGGTCCAATATCTCAATATTTTCCACTCCAGCTTCTCTATCACTTGATCACAAGACCGTGACTCGCTCGATAATTGAAGAACCATCGTCGCGAGACTCACAGCCCCCGAACTCGGGGAACAATGCCCTTCTTTCGATACACTTGGAGAACCTCACGTCTCTGAGAGTTCCCCGTGTAACTTCTCATCAGAATTTCTTCATGATCCCACCATGGGATCCGAATCATGCAAGAGCGACTCGCCCAAGTTTCATCTCGGGTGGAAGTCACAGCGAGGAGGCATTCTCCCAGTTGGATGAAGTGTAACTTGAGCGGAACGCGATTCCTATGGCTGGGAGTAACTGTGTTCGTGACGGGTAATTTAGAGCCTTATTTCCACAGAGACAAGCAAAATCTGCCACTAATTTGAATTTTCTCTCCTTTCAGGCCGCGCAGCTCGAAAGTCTCTGCTTGCATACCAAATGTCCAGGTAGGTCGTAGCTGAGCTCCTTTCATTTTTCTCCGAAACCGCAACCCCGGCAGACTCCGAAGCCCGCGAGGGACGGACGAATGAGGGACGAGTGGGGAAGGGGGCTGGGAGGAGGAGGGGGCAAGGCGAAACTCAAAAGGAGGTGGGGCGCAAAAAATCGAACTGCAGAAAGGAGTAGGGAAGATGGGGAACCGCCCTGGGTAGGAGCAACGCTCTCAAATTCACAGCGCAGATACCCCGATGCGGGCGAAGGACCTCAGCTCGCTAATTAGGGTCATCAAGACTGTTTCTCATTTTCCTCTTGGGGTCCAAGTCGCGAACAAATGGCTGCTAAGTCAGATTTAAGACTGGGGTTATGCGAAAGCAAAGCGCGGCGACCACCGAGAGACTTATGCTATGCGTACGCCCGCCTCACGAGGCGCACGAAGAAAAACCACAACAGTGAGACGTACCGTGCGTGCTTATTTAATAACCCGGTAACTTTCACAACCCTGTTTGCTTAGCCTAACGAAGTAAGTTGATTATTATTAATGAAATTCCACCTCGTGCTCCGTGCGGCTAACTTCCGGCGAGACGCATCTTCGGCAGTGGACCACTGTCCTGAGTTGGCTGCGAATTCCTCTGATTCGAAAGGATCTGGAACCTCAAGCAGAGAGGTTGACGAAGTTTCGTCTCGCCGAAACCGGAACAATGATACGCGTTTCGAAGAAATGAACCAGGCCGGCTGAAGCCCGGACTCCGTGGAACAGCTATGCAGGAAGAAAGGACGATTCAAGAACCTCGAGATCACTTCATCATTCATCATCTGAATATCAGATCGGACTCCGTCGGAGCCGATGAGGGGTGGACAGTTGAGCCTCCTAAGGTCTCCGGGTCGAGGAAACGTTGGAAAAGCGGAATTTCTTATTCGGCACTAAACGGATAGTTCAGGTGTTGTCGGTTGAGCTCGTCCTGAAACATCTGATCCGTTCCATACTCGCCCCTTCCTATTCTTGATCCAAGGCGGATACCGGGTCGGTCAGAGGGAAGATTTCTGAGTCTCTCGGCTAAGCTTACTTCAATTAAGAGATTTTTGGGGCTCGAACACGACTGAGAGTACCACGCCCGCGGGGGAGAAAATCCGCATACGTTGCGACGGGCTGCGGAGAAAGTTTTCCGGCAGCGGATTTGTGCCGACGGCTCCGCTGAATCTGTGCTAGCCGCTCTCGATCCTACCCATAAAACGGGGAAACAGAATATGTTGGTACAAATTACATGACCATGCCTGAGGGGGGAACAAGCGCTGTCTATCCTTTCAACCACGGGTCTTTGTTCCGAGATCTCTAGGAGGAGCGGATTGTCTGAGAGAAAATCTATCAACGTCCCCAAGCGCGACTTCGGCTTCCGCGGCGAGGTTCCGACGCATTCTCTTTGAGGTCCCGCGGAAGCCCAGAGCTCGTTTTGGATTCAGCAAATGGCTTCGACTATGCAGTGAAATAGTCGATTCTATACCGCACTGCTCAACTGCAGTGTCGGGCGAATAGTCGACCTGTTGCCTCATCAGTCAGACCTATTCCTTCGCTCCCTCGATTCAGTCTAAAGACAGCGTCCGATCAGTGAAGGCATCACTGCTGGATCGTCCTTGCTTTAGATCAATGGCGCCTCGGGCTGCGCCGGAAGGTGCCCCCTGAGGGGTTTCCGCGGGAATAATTATTTCCGTAAGGAAACCCGGTGAAGCTTCCTACCTGGTGGTCGGTAGACAGGGCAATCTGATCTGGGGTTTAGGCGAGCTGTGTGCAGAGGCTTGTTGTTCCATTTCCTGCCAACCGTGGTAGGTTTTTATCGTCGGAAGCGCTCGCTTCTCGTAGGATACCATCATCGAGGACTGTCTCGGACTCGGAAAGGGAGTCTATTCTATTCTGGAATCAATCGTGTCTTCGCCTCTGATTTTATCGACGCAGAGCTGAAACAACTTCTTGAACGATTCTTGTATGGTCTGCGCCATTCAGGGGGACGAAACAGATTCCTCCCCTCGAACAAACAGCTGGGCCAGCTGTCGGAATTTCAGTGCAAGCTAACGGGGAGGGCTGCAGGCGGCGATGTCGCATGGGGTCCAAAGACCCTGCCATCCGCTCTTGTTTTGGGTTAGGTTATAGCGTCGAATGGCAGCACTTAGTGTGCGCCGACGGCGAATTCGCTGCTCCTGATAAGACCTCACAAGCGGCCATAAAATACTTAAGGCAGGCGTCGCTGTCGGGCCATCGCTCGTTGCTTGTAATTAACTTTCCCGTATGTATAACACGGATGCGTGATATGCGACGCGTAATGCTCCCCGACGATGGGACGGTGACAAACGCCATTCCGAGTCACAAGTGACTTTTCGTCCGCAAAATACAGAGATACGGAACAGAACCGCCACTCCCGGAGACACAGCAGCCTCACCGACCGCATGCGGGAGATCATTCCCAACAATACTCCCTCGGCATGGTTCCGTGGCAACATCTGAAGGGAGACGATACTCGGATCACAAAGTGAAACTTCCCGCAAGATTTTTCCCCGCTTAGCAAAGAACGGGAGCGGGGTGATATTATCTCCTCCACCTCGGTCCGACTATCGAAAACCGACCTCTAGCCGACTGATCTCGCTCAGCCTGACTCGTTTGAACCCCGCCGAGAAAGCGAGGAGTGTTAATGGAAGCGTTTATATTCGCGGCGTGGCTGGGTTTCGGCAGATAAACTTTATGAGGCAATCGGATAACACCGCATTGGCGTAATGCTTAGAACGTCCCAACGTTTTTCGGTGCTGTGAACATGGGGTGGGTCTTAGGCGACATCGCTCGGTGTCGACCATGACCTTGATCGGCCGTCCGGCCGCAAGACCGGCGGAAAAACTGATCTGCTGTGGGTGCGTCCGCGGCGGCAATCCCTAAATCCAGCGAAACGACTTTCGAAAGAGAAAGCGCTCGCGATTTCTGGTCAAGTGTCACTTCGGAGTTCCTTCAGCGAAATATCAGGATCTGCCGATTTTTCCCTGCGGAGAAATAGATATGAATCCGGAATTCACCGGACGAGTTGTTAATGATTTCGACGTCGATCTGTAGGATAGGGAATGCCGAGCTATTCATTTATTGGTGAGAATCGGATATCCCGATGCATGGCGCATAGTATCCTGGAGTGTGACACGAATCTAATAAATCCAAGGAGACGTCATTTCACATCATAATCGAAGTCCTTAATAGTCTTCCCGTTTATTCTTCTACACATAACTTCGAACATTTGTTCCGACTTGAGTAATTATTACCAACCACTTGGGCAGTTCCGGTTCGGGTAGGTGATATGAAACGAGTGATTATCATTGCTAACTTCGCATTCGACGCTCGTGCGCCCCGGGAAGATTGATTGTTCAGCGCAATAACATTCAGGTCTGCTTGGAAGTGAACCACCTGAACTGACTTGATCCGCCGGAGTGAGTCCCGTGAGATTATCCCTGTGCTTGGAGACTAGAAACCATGTGAGCTAGAGGTGAGAGCAGGTTTTTCGGTGCACCTGCCTTGATTTTGATGTGCTGCGCGGCTTTGCAATCTGACATCGGGAAAGCCGAGCATACCGTATCGAGGAGATCCCCGGCATAGCCCTGAATTAGAGAATCCACGTATTTTGACGTATCCGCTCCACACGGTCCCTTCACGGACTCAATCATGCACGAGCGCATGTTTCCGAACGAGCAGCACGAATCCTTGAGTTGTTTCTTCTGGGCGTCTTTTCCTGTTATTCCCTTGCTGACTGTCTGGTCGAGGATGGCCACCAATTGAGACATGCATCCGTGCAGTTTCGCGCCCTGACTGTTCATGCACGTCGCGTGCTTGAGGTACTCCTTGTTCTTCGCGTGTCCTTCTTTGCACTTTCCGTTGACTTCGGCCTTCACTCCATCGAGGAACAGCGTTACCATTCCTTTGGGAAGTCGCGGTAGACAACGATTACTGTAGTCCCGAGCGCATTTCTCTGACGCCTGTTCTTTCGGGCAAATTTCTTTGAGCTGTGCGGCGTTCGTCGCCACCTTGGGTCCCGAGGCGAAAATAATTAGATCGGCTCCACACTTCTCGAGACCATCCTGAGTGCACTGAGGATCTTTGGTGGGTCCCGCAGACACAGCGATTGCCGATAACGCCACCGCCGCGATGAGCAATTGGACAGGTGAAAAGCGTGCGGCTGCCATCGCGGGATCTGGCGGCTGGGGACACCTCGCACGGTTTTATCTGTCGCGGCGAAGGTGAGGCGGCGAGCAATGCCCAGATGGGCTGTGGCTCACCCCAGCTGCTGCTGTGTTGGTCGAGAACCGCTGGACAGATACAACTCTCTGACGTCATCATCCCAACCGCGCGGTATGACGATCGACCGTTGATTTCTAGCCCCGGTCAGTGCTTTGTATTGCTCCTTCTCCCCGTCCCGGACTGAATTCCACATTCCGTTCCAACAAGGGGTGGGAGGACACCGGTCGCGATACTCAGGGGTAACCGATGTTGAGGTTCGAAACAACAGTTGTCCGTTGTGAGGAATCGCCAGAGTGAATGGAAGGAAGCAAGCGATTGAGTGCTCGACATGCCCTTCGCCGAATTCGACGTTTTCACATCTGCAATGTCGCAGACTTCCTCGACAGATTTCCTCTTGTCTTATCAGGCAGCTCCTTGACACACTCGGAGCAGTCGCCTCCTGTCTTGAAGTTTGGCGTCGAGAGCATACTGCGCCGGGCAAACATGCGGAAAAAGTGAGAAAACTCGTTCCTCGGTCGAATAGCACTTCTCCTCCGCATGCATACATGCTCACATACATACATATGTATGTACATACGAACGACGCTCCATAGAGACGAAGTCGATGGACTTTCCGCACGCCGTCAACGCGCACCGAGGACCACGGGCTTTTCAGAAGGTGCGCACTTTGCATGAGTGCAGAGCTCGATACAGGCGTAAATGTTTCTCGCTTCTCGAATCGGTACCAAAAACTTGCCGCGAACGTTCCCGTTCGTTCCTTGCTCCCTCAAAATGACTTTGGAGTATCTGCTTTGACTGCAGGCAAGAGCTCTCGAGCGCACCCCGGTGTCCCATCGGCTTCGCCGCGCCTCGTCAAAAGTGTGATTTCGATTTTGTTTATTATCTTTTCTGAACGGATCGCAGCTCCGATCGCCAGCGCATCAGGGTCACCCTTGCTTTTGGTTGCCAGTATCTAATCGCCGCTTGCCGAAAACGAGGCGGCAAAACGGTGGCAAACGGTGACAAACAAGTTCTACTCCGCCGATAAGCTCAAAAACGACACGGACACCATCTCGTCCTAGGAAGGTTTTGTAACAATTTTATAATGCTTTTAAGATAAGAGTCCTCCGTTCGCAAGCAACGAATTCATACTGCAAGCCGATAAGCTACGAACTGAAGGACTGGCGAGCTACGGACCTGAGTGCGCGTTCATTCGGAAAAAAGCTCGTTCGAGTCGCGCTAGTTTCTGGTTGACGAATCTACTGGTGCAATAATTGATGATGCTGACCCGATTCGTCGTTGCTGCCCTCGCAGCAGTCGCTAAATGATATCTTCTCACGACACTCGATCAGCTCTGTGTCCAGCAATAGATCAAGGTCCCCTCAGACATTTTACTAAAAATATATCGGTCTCACCTTGAACTGCAAAATGAGGATTATTATCAATTAGGCAGCCCTGTACGACTTTCCTGCGTTTTCCTTTGCCTCAATGAGCTGAATTGACGACCCTCGGGCGCTCGTGGCCACGATCCATTCTTGCCTCTGTCGCCAGAATTCTGTGTATTGTTTGTTATTTGTTTATTATTTCTTTATTTATTTGTTTATTATTTTTTTTTCCTCAAAACGTCCCCCAGTAGTGAATTGAACGCCCTATGAATGAGACGACACACATCTACTCACCCTATCTGTCAGAATTGAGATATTATATCGCTAATTCATTCCTTATAATAAATCATGAATAATAAACAGATAACATGGTTTCACTACTGGGATAAGGAACAGATCGCTTGAGTCGTAAGTCTTCGATCGATTCCGAACTCGATAAAGTTCAATGCAATGAGTGTGCGAGGTATAGAAAAGCTTATTTTCGATGTGAAGAGGCTTAGCTGGCGTTGGGAGCGGTCGGAATGAGGGTTAATAGATCAAGGATTGCATTCGGATTCAACTAATGAATGCAGGATTGCTCAGGAGCATCCATCTTGCCGCAAGCAGAGCTCCCGTCGACAGGCCCTTGGAAGCGTACGCAGCTCTCCAAGTCTTCCGTCAATGCGCTTCGGTTTTCTGTCACTGTCTAGGTGGCGTTTCGTAATCCACGCCGCTCAACGCCCATCTGAATTTGGCGATTTGAATAGAAGCGAGAATATGTTTAAATGCGAGCAAACACCACATTTCACTCGTTGAACGAGAGAGCGATCGGAGGATTCAGTTTTTTCCTCGCGGTGGGAACGAGGTCCCTGATTTTTCGCGAAGGAATGAAAAAAATATATATCTCGCCTCAGACAGCGACTTCCTCTCCAGCATACTCGACAGCTCTGCTTTTACTCATCTCCGTCACCCGCTTCACACAAACAGTCTCATCTCGAGGGCGGGCTTGAATTCTGCGCTTTCAGAAGATAGATCACCAGGGTCCCAGATCCGACCTCGCTGTCATTCCGAGGCCGGGATTGCTCGAAAGCGAAGACCTACAATCGGAAAAGAGCGACAACGTTTACTGTCCGCTTTTTCTCTCCGAGCGTTTGAAGCGTTCGCGGAGTCCTTGTCTCTGACTCGCTCAGTCGTTTCCATCGTGGAGGGAGCTGCTGTTGTTGCCACCAGCCCCGTGCGCGAGAAGCGAAATTTGAACGTCCCTTGGCCCGTCCATTTGCGCGCAGCGTTTGGGCGACCATTGATATCACGTCGACTGCTTGCCTGGCAACGCGCGCGCGGGTGCAAAAAAGCTCTGGGGCGGGAGACTCCGCAGGGATGCATTAGTAGGGCGGCGACAGAGTCCAGGACACAGCGGGCTCCATGGGAAGTTCGACAGAGGACGCAGAAACTCAGATTCGAGACTTGCTCCCATCTCCTAATGCTCGAAGCGCCCGAGCCG
Source organism: Galendromus occidentalis (assembly GCF_000255335.2). NCBI lineage: Eukaryota > Metazoa > Arthropoda > Arachnida > Mesostigmata > Phytoseiidae > Galendromus > Galendromus occidentalis. The sequence continues at coordinate 1,665,755 of NW_003805472.1, read as the reverse complement.
AAATAGCAATCGGTCTCATCGGGACAGTTCCTCATTACTCAGATTCGGAGAGAGAAATTATTTCCTTCGCCTCGCTCTCATCGGAGCGATAACGGGGTGAGAGCAGGGGGTCAAGTGCTCTGCGGAGCTTATCCCGGCGGGCCTGCAGTGGGTCTGTTTCTCGCAAGGTAGCATTTGTATGTGAAGCGGTGTCGATGTACAAATCCCGAGGCGGGGAGGACCCACTCAGACAGCGGGCTTTACGAGTTGTAGGCTCCAGAGAACGCTTTCACGAGATGCCGTTGTGCCTGTCAACGAACTCTACCCGAACAAGCGCACGTACGAGTCAAGAGTGGCTTTGGATGCTCAACGGTGATGCTTTTCGCGATGCAGCACTTTCGGCAAAGAGGAACTATGGGGCACCATGTCCGTAAGTCGAGCAAAATTCTACGGCAACTGGTCGCTTATTCGCTGATCAGCGGAATCCGCCGGAAAAAATCGAGAACTAGAGGGTTGGGGGATCCGAGCCCTAGTTCACAAGTCCGGAAAAGGGATTCCTACGGATATCGACTTGAAATCACAAAACTAGCCCCGCCCTTGTTTGTTGTGTGCTTTGTCGAAGCGACAGCATCGTCAATCTCATCCGTCGTGACGTTAATGTGCCAACCGATTCTGTTGATGTTGACGGTGCGTCCGCATCTCCCGCACAAGATCGCTCCGGTGGGCGTTCGCGAACACTTCTGCGCCTCCGATATGTCGATGAGTGAGGACAAATGAGAACGGCTGTCACTCCGAACACATCGCGGAGGATTCAAGCTCCGCGGCCGCACGAGCGAACTGGACAATACATCAGGTCCCGGGTACTCCACTGATTCGGCGAACGTCAGTTACTTTACGGACCTGCTTCTGGTCTCCTCTGTTCGATATACCCGGTGCAGAAGCGAATCGTCGCGGTTTTCTTGTCGACCATCTCCACGAGCCTCGCTCTCGATTTGAATGATCCTTTCTGCTTCCCCATCCTTATCGCAATGAGATCTGTATGGAACTGATATCGAATGTTTTCAAATCAGCCTCCGCGTGAGCATCATCCTCGACAAAGCGGAACAAGGTCTCCTTTCATCTCAAAGTCTCCTAGTTCGCATCGAGCTGCCACAGGTCGCCATGATGGCCTCGTGTCGGAACCCCGAAGGAGACAAACTATTGGGGGAAGCGCTCGAAGAAGGTTTCATTCTTCACCTCGATGAGCAACTTGCTGTCTGTCGCTCGCACGCGAATCGCGACCTAAATCCTGATCATGAGGACGATTCGGCAGTGCCTGAGCTGAACGATCCCCGACGGCGAGCACCATGGAAGAGGAATCAGCGGAGGGAATTTCTGAGATTCCGAGTCCCGTCCATCAGAGACCTCCAGACCCTGAGAACTTGTGGGAGCGTCCTTCTGAGGATAGATCACGTTTTGGGTTCCAATCCTCTTCCGGGACAGACCGTTCGGCTTCTGTCCGCCTTACGCTCGGCACTCCGCCGACCGACCGTCATAGGAATACAATCTCACTCTGAGCTAATCTGCGTAATTGGAACCATAGGCCCGGAATGACACAAAAAGGATCTTCATCCGGGGAGAGCGATCGACGCAGGGACAAGTCCGCCATCGGACTGGACCGTAGGAATAAAACACCTCGGGGCCGTTTCCATTCATTATATGCCGCGCGAACGCACGGATGTTTGTCGCCTTACTTAATGTTCCGCTATCTCAGCGGAAGCGTCTAATTGTTGGAACGCAACTTCGTGCGCGGTGATCCGTTCCCTCGTTTATCCAAGTCACGTGTGATCTCGCATGTTTCCGCTCGTGCGGAACCTCCAGGAGCTAGGGCCGCGAACGAAATTCCCTGCTTGCCGATCGCTCTCCAGATTCACTGTCCATTCGTTGTGATAGCGACATTGAGTCTTCCATCGATCAATTGCTCCCAACGTGATCGATATGCAGTCTCGAGAGCCTCCACATCCTCAACGGCCGTGTATCGCAGAACAAAAGGATGGAATAGCTTCGATCTCCTTGTTGTCGGCATGCTCGCGCGGAACATGGCACGTAGCGATGAGAGACCATCGGAAGATAAATACGATCAATTGTCTCTCTCCGACGATTCGGCAGGATAGCGATTCTGCGCAGCGGAAAATAATGAGACAATGAATATCATCAGATATCAGCATATCAATCACCGCGTAGGGTTCTGTGGGCTCCTCCTCTGCCAGCCGCTTACCGCGGGCACGGGACGGGAAATCTCGTAAAAATCTCCCGAAGCGCTTGCTCGGTGAAGTGCTCATCGCTACATATATATTCGACTCTGCCGGATTCACTCGTCGATAGTAACTGTTGAGCGCTCCGGTCTCAGACCGGACCCTAAAAATTCTAAAGGGCTCGATTCACGTTTTCGAGTCGAGGATGTGGGTCACTGTCTCCTGGGCTCCCGACAAAAATGTCCGAATCCCTCGGCATGCGGAATTACGATCCCTCCGCATTGGAGTGTCTCTATTGAAGCCTCGGAGCGCTTTTTTTCCTAGGTGGAAGCCGGTATCCCCGAAAAGCCATACGACTGTGCCAGAAGTGATAAATCGAACGTTTTTCCCGCCTCCAATGAAAGCGGGATCTTGAAGCACTCATCCATCCGAGCGCCGGAACTCGTCACTTAATAGTGTAGTCGAGGAATTCGCGAAGCTATTAATATGCATTAAAGCGCCCTGAGTATCTCTCCCAATGCGCAGCCAGCAATGGCGTTCAACATCTCCATGATTGAGCTGCTCTCGGTCGATCGGAGAAAATGCTTCCAAGCAACGAATCATTCATTGTTCTTCACGTCGCTCTCTGACGCTCCATGTTTATGAGCGATCCTCCTCTTGTCAATCATGTTCCGAGTCTTCTGTGCACTTGTCTGATCGCATTACCATCGAACACCGTCGACGGCCCTCGGAGAAAGATCAAAGATGAAGGACTTTCCTCCGTCGGTCGGAGTAAGACGGCTCACGGCTGACGGCGAAAATATTGATCCCGGTTCGAGAGCCTTCGTCTCTTCGAAGTTTCTCCCGAGGCAATCGAAGTGTTTGCGACTTTCTTGAGGTCGAGATTATCCTGAACGCTTCCTTGTCTCGTCTGTGCTCCCTCGAATGGGTGAGAAGGGTAGCCGCCTCCTGCCTCGGCAAGGGACTCAGTTCAGGCATCGCCCGATCCGAAGGCATGGGATTTTCCAATTCTAAGAGTCCCGTGTGTCCTCGAGCAAGGTCTCGCATCTGCCCCGTAGCCCAGCCCTCAGTCTCATCAGGAAACAATAGAAACCTCTCCGGAGCTCCCTCTGAGCTGTCGAGCCCGCCCGACAAGCAACAGATTAGGTACTCATGACCCAAAAACAAAATGACGGGAATCGCATCAAAAATAATTGGTCATGCTCGGATGATGATCGGGGACCTCCCGACGTTGACTTGCCTGCATCACTGGCTCAGGAAATTTGATAGGACTTCTCGTGAGCGACAAACGATCGGAGTTTCCGCCGATCTCTTATTCTGTGATGTCGAATCCTCCAAAACCGTGTCGGGTACAGTTACCGCTAATGCGCGGCGGACCTCGACGGGCAATCAGCGGAGAATCCCGCCGGGAGTCAAAACAAACCCTCACGGAGTCTTCGCGAATGTTTGCGAAGAAGGCTGGATTCCACCGGCTCTAGCGAACATGAGGTCGCGCATCAATCAAGAAAACGGGGTCGGAAAGAGCGTATTTACAGTATGGAAATGTGGGCGAACCTACGGATGCTCAAGCAATTTTTCTTCGCACGCGGAACCGGATTCCGGGCAGGAGAGCTCATGTCAGTGTAATCCGAAAACAGAAGGAAGATGTTTGCCGGTGATTAATGTTTTCGTAAGCGAGTGTCGTTTTCCTCTCGACGAGCCATGATACTTTGCAACTTGAGGGGCGGATTCCCGAGCGGTGCGACTCCATCCATTCAAACATTTGAACTAAACGAGAGCGGTAAGCGACGGAGACCACCATCGCTGCCTAAATGATTGCGTTCCCATTGTGGTTTTTCTCTCGGTGGTGGTTACGACGACGCGACGGCCGCTGCTGCTGCCGCCGCCGCCGCCGACAGGGTAAGTAATGTATTCGACCCGCGTGCTGGACGGAGGCCGCACACTTCAGACAATCGCTTTGCCCCCAGAAGTGCTCGCCACTTAGTTGAAGGAACGAACCTAGGGAAGCGAACGCCTTGTGAGGGTGGTTGGGTGCTAAGAAGGGAAGAACGGAGGAAGGCTGTGAGCGGGAAGATTGTGAGTCGAACAGAGTCGAGCACAACGAGACGACGAGTCCGGAGGGCCGTTGAAGATCTCTTCTTGAGGGCAGAACGTGGAGGGAGCCACTTTGTACTCGCAATCGACAACATCGACCGAGGACACACTCTCCCCAGTCAGCGTTGTTCCCCCGATGGCAGCAGCCGCAATCAAATGGCGACTTGAGAGAGAGAAAGCGATTCTAGATTTGTGGGTACTCTGATTGAGATTTTGAATAATTCCTCTATTTCTCGGAAGTCTCCGCATATTTTGACCTTTTATGTCCCACAGCTAGAATAATCAAATTCGAACAGAAACTCCATGGGGACAACGTGTCAAGACCAGGGCCACACTTTATAACGGGATCGTGTCACACGTTCGATAGTGAGCTTTCCGAGCGATTTCTCGAAGGTGCTCAGCGGATGTAGGGCCGGTGTGCTCGACCATTTGCGTGAGACGCGAGTTCGGCTCGCTCAATAGTGCGTGCGGGCTATCGAATTCAATGACTCGTCCGGCGTCCAGCACCATGATACGATCTGAATCCATAACGGTGTTGAGCCTGTCGATATAACTCATGAATATAATTTCGAAAGCATGCTTTTGACTACGGCCGGCGTCATGAATTTCCAGCGGGGAACACCGTGACAACAACGAACCTGTGCGCCACTGTCAGAACGGTGCAATCCGCGAAACTCCGTCTTATAGTTTCCTGTATGAGGGAATCGGTGTGGGGGTCGACGTTGGCGGTGGCCTCATCGAGAACAAGCACTTTGTTCCGCCGAACTATCGCTCGAGCTAGGCACATCAATTGTCTCTGACCCACGGACAAGTTATTACCTGCGGTAGATTTTTCAAGGAGCGGTCTGAGGGTACGAATGGAATGAATCTTCTGTTGCCGCGCTTTGGAGGTCCGTGGACCCGTCATAAGTCAACCTCGATCGTGAAAGTGCCTCCAAAACTCGTTATGCGGCCGAATGACGAACGTATGCGTCGATCGCGAAGTAACAGAAACTCCGTTACCGGAAAAGACGAAAGGGGCAACGGAGCGGAAGCCGAGAGAAACGATGGGAATTTTCCCTCTCACATGAACAGCTTCCGTTCCGCCCGTGCGCAGGGCAAACTAACCTTCTTCCGTGATGATTGTGCTGAGTCCGCCCGGCAAACCGTTAATTGTGTCCCTGAGTTTGGCCTCGTCGAGTGCCTTCCAGAGTTCCTCATCTGATTTCTTGCCGAACGGATCGAGATTCCGCCGAACGGTTCCTTCGAACAGGGCTGGTTCCTGGGGTATGATTGCCACGGCTGAACGCAAATCATGGAGACCAATCTCTTTGATGGACACGCCATCGATTAAAATTTCGCCTGGAATGAATACCGTCTTTGTCGAGAAACAATATCCCTCTCTCGAGATCCCCACTTCGAGGTTTCGAATGCATCTCTCGAGTTCAGTCTAAAATGCTTCGAGATCCGTGGATTTTCGCCACTCGTTGTCAGTAATGGTCGATCGGTCCATCGCTCATCAGGATATCGGTCGAACTGAGGACGAATTGAAGGTTCGGTACTGTTGAGGAGCACTTTCAGAGCGAATCGCTATAATTAGAACTCCTTGAGCTTCTTTTCAACCGATATAAACAGAGGTTCGTTCTGGGCAAGAAGGAGATGAAGACTGCGCAAAGCGGACTAACACTGATAATTGGACCTAATGAAAAGAGCTGTGAGTGATTAACTACTTTGCGGCAACCACCTTCGGTTACTCTCTAAACAGAGCTCTCGAGTTGCCAGACGGCAGAGCCAATTGATTCCCTGATACGAGTCCCCGGTGCGAGAGGCGGGGGTTCGGATTGGCGACGAAGTTCAGCCCCATTCGCCCATGCTCGTGCCTGCCGCCAAAGCCAGCCAGTATTTCCCGAACGTCCCAGCGACAGGATCCTCCGATGTCTCCCGCGCCACGTCGAGTATTCGCAGGCATGCGGGGACAATGCCTCTCTGGGTTTCCTCCGCGTGGCTATGCCCCGACAATGTATGATCTGAGTCCCGATCATCGGAGATTTATTTTGCCGAGAATCACGAAGTCATTCCTTTGCTCTTGACCCCTCCGGAGCTTCCTCTGCAGGGAGACAGCAGGGACCTACTCCTACTGATCGTAAGTAATTGTTCATACTCCGAAGGATGAAGATCAGTGAGTGAATCATCGCTGATTCGCATTCGACATGCGAGTGAGCTAGTACAGTTCTGAGCGCAAAATGCTCCCAGAAACTCTCGGAAAATGTCGAGAGAGACTCGGGTCTGCAGCATCGGAAGACAACCCGAGACGAGGAGAATGGATACGATGGTCTTCCGGGATATCGATGCTCTTTGATCACTCGCTCGCTCATCCCACGATCACCCAGTCACTCATTGTTGAACTCACCCTCGGGCTCGTGAAGACGGAAAAGTGCCGCTATGATCGATGACTTCCCGGCTCCCGTCCGACCAACAACGCCCACCTTCTCCTTTGGGAGTAAGTCCCATGAAATCTGGTGTAACACGGCCTGCTGTCCGGGCTTGTATCGCAAGCTGACGTCGCGGAAGCTCACAGCTCCTGGAAAGGTCACGACGCATGGTCACGGAGTTTCTAGGTCAGATTACAGCGTTCCCCCAAAGGAATCGTAGACAAGGAGTCGATAAGTGAAGGAAGCATAAGGTCCGGGAGGAATGTTACTTGTTCGTTCCTACCTTTCGTCGGCCAGTCGCGCGGCGGTCGCTTCTGGGGCTCGCTCTCGAGAGCAGCCTCCGGCTCGAGTCTACTGTATTCCATTACGCGTTCGACAGAGGTCATCTGAGATTCGATTTCGGCAGCTTGCCGTACTCCCCATTGGAACATGCCCGTGAGCATGAGAGCATTAGCGATGGCGAGGCCGACCTCACCACCGGTGAGCCCGGCAACTGATGGCCAGAGAGATCGATTTCAGCGAAGGAAACCGGTTCGGTATCCGACCGACTTTAGGGAGAAAAAATTTCCGTTCGTCTCGACTTCGAACCTCTAAATAATTCCTCTCTAGACAGAGGGGTCCAAATTTTCTGCTCAACATCACTAATTGAAACGTGGTTCTCGCTCACCCCCATTTACTCCCATGAACGATAAGCCTATGGTCACGATGGCGATGTAGGCGAAAGCGAGGAAATCGAGCGATATGCCAAACCATCGGGCCGTACACAGAAATAGGTTCCACGCCGACGTGTGTCTATCCTAAAAAGATTTACTGTATCACTCTCGCGCGTGACGCCATCTTGATTCAGTAGGCCTGAGCCTGAGTAATGGCCCGGAGTGATACCGAGAATTTATGACATTCATGCCATTATTTGTATGTCCCACATTGCGGGTAGGGACTGAGGTACAAGGCCGGCAGCCAATGAGGCTGATGAGAGAGCTCTGAAAACGTGAAAGAATTAACGATATAAACCTGATGAAGATCAAACAGTTTTTCGAATATCGCTTCCACTCCGTATGCCCGAATCGTGGCAAGCCCATTGAGACTCGAAGACACGTGGGAGAAAACCGGCGAACGCGTAACGCCTGCAAAAAAGCAAGGAAGGTAAGCCCGTAAAAAGCATTAGTTCTCTCAGAGTATCCACAAGCAGCAGCAGCGGCTCCGTCGGCTGGCGAGGAAACGAGCCGAAAGGGTACACGTATTATTCTGGTCCTCGTTCGTATTATTCGTGGGGAAATCATCACGCGATATAATGCCTCGCGCGAGAATTTCCGCCCGGAGCATTCGCGGCTCGACCTTGTCGAGGGAGCTTGGGCCTCTGTGTGGGGAAAATTTCGCCACGAGTACGTTCGGCTGCGGTTTTTGATCCCCCATCCAAAGGTCTATCCCGGTAGCTGTCAATGTCTACGGCTTATTGCATGGCTCACGGCGCGGCGGGAGCTTTTTTCCGCTGTGAGCCTTGATGCTGGCATGAACCCCCGTACTGTATTTATTGTCGCGGAGCCATTAGGTCGATTGCATCGTTTCCAATTTCCAACGCCCGAAAGGTGATAAGCGTCGGGCTGTCGGTCTCCTATCTTCTTTCCTCATTCGCCAGCGCTGCGATCTTAATCTTCTAGATGAGCTCCATGTACGTCAATAATGCACAAATCACTCGCTAACACACCCGTTCCCGTTGACGTCAGTCGAAGGACACGACGCTAGATCGTCTCCCCCGGACAATTGATAGACTGTCGAGACAGTAGTGAGCCGGATGTATTTTTCTCGCTCGAAGAAAGTTAAAAAAAACTCCTCTGACGAGCCGGGGTTCTACGGTGCTACCTATAAAAATATCGAGGCTACGATACCTTCCAAACGTTTCACGTCGCGGGCTGTCCGCATGTAAACTTGCCAGAGTACGCCAAAGAATGCAATGAGCACGATGGTAGGAGCGATCACGTACGGACAAACGACCGCCACAGAAAGCAACACTCCGACGAGGTTGAGCATTATCTGAAAAATGACCAGCAATAATCAACAACCAAGGCTGGACGGGAGCCAATCGCGTGGAACCAATCTCGATCGAGCAGGGGTGCCGATTATTATGCGCAGAAATTGTGCGAAGGAAAATCGGAGAGAGATTTTGATTTCAAAGCGAATGGTTTCGAATGAAATTAAGAGCGTGATTATCCGGGTACGTGACGACGGAGGGTGAAGAGGAGCTCCTTCCCCCAGCACGACTGCCGTTCCTCAAGAATACCCCTCCCCCCACCCCGTCCGGAGGAAAACTCACGAAAGAGATGTCGAGGCCGGTGGGCGGCAGGATGTCGTCAATCACTCCTATGTCCTGGAAGGAGAAGACTTGTTGAGAAAATTGCCTGACTAATACGAAGTGTCGAAACAGACGACTTAAACCGAGATTCTACCCCTGACGACGTCGCTCGATCTCCTTCAAAAATCTCACCCCCTCTCCGTCCATGCGGAACATGATGGGTTTAGCGTTGTTATTAACTACGGACTGAGTGGCTTCGCAAAACTGCCAGAGTCATCGCAGCGAGCGGAACGAGCGATAAGACGAACGATATTAGCATGAGCTCAGGTAGGTGCGTGATTGTCACACGGCCCCGTGGAGGGAACAATGAACGACAGCAGAACGCATCGATGATCGCTCTCAGCACATGTACGCACCTTAGTGAATCGGTTCTGGATTCGCCCTATCGGATTTTGATCGAAAAACGCGATGGGTGCTCGAGTAATGCTCGCGAACATGCCGTCGTGCAGTCGGATCGAGGTTTTCATGCACATCAAGAAGAACGTCAGCGCTCTGAGCAACGACGCTACAAGAAGCAGAAAAACCAGGAGCGCGTATATCCAGGCCATGCGACTGAAATCGAAGCATTGGTGAGATTAGGGACGATCCTGAAACACGAGTCGGCGGACAGGAGCCCCAGACTGGGGGATCCTTTCGATGCCGCCGTCCCTGATCATAGGTTTCCTGGACCGTGTAATCGAAGCGATTAGTGATCGTTTCCGGGAAGAATAGCTCGAGGAAAGGAGCGTGCGGACGAACTAGATGATCATGATAGCGAAAACGACGACGGAGCTTTGGAAGGAGTGAGTTCCTCCTCTTGAAGGGCCTAGTCTCCAACGAGAGGCTCTTCCCACAAGGAACTTAATTTCCAACGTTGTTCTTCTTTCACTCGCGGTCGTTATCTTCGCGGGACTTTTCCGTCGGATCGATCCCGCTCGGACGGACCACCCCTTCCATGTTGTACACGGGAGTCGGCTCCGCGGCTCCCGTTTCCTCCAATTTCCAGCCTTCGCTCTCCCTCAGTAGTAAATAATTAAGGAAGCGGAATCGGAATCTCGAGCGACAGCTCCGAGTCTGTAACCGAGGACAACGCACAGAATGGCTCCGACGGCGGGACGGTGTCGTAATCCACTTTGATGAGTTCGAACCGAAAACGGATTAGATTCCCGAGGTAACTCGTTCCGAGTTCGGCGCCGACTTCGGGCCCGACCCTGCGGAATCACCGTCGAACTTACCTCAGAGCTCGCGGTTCGAGGCCTTCCCCGTCGAGCGAGAGCTTTTGTTCGACCTGGTTCGCCCAGTACGTCAGCCAAAAGTCCGATCCGTTAAATAAGGCTTGCGATGCCACAGAGCTGATCACCAGAAGACTGAGGAGAAGCCATCCGGCCCCTGGAACACGGATTTGATCGCTTAGAATCGTTCGACGAAGCCCGACAGGAAGTGATTCATTTTCGATGAACGGCTGGAGTATGGTTTCCCATATTTCTTCCCGAGCCACGTCGCTTCTGCGACCGTGGAGCGCGCTCGTAGAAAAGACAGCCTACCTAGTTTGGCGAATTGCCAGTAAACTTTGCCGGAAACAGTGCCCGTTCCGCGGCCCTCTTCTGTCTGCTGGTCTCTGATGGCGAGAGTAATTTCAGGTGGGTCCTGATGCAGCTCACTTATGGGTATGGCGCTGGCAGCTGATGAAGAGCGTCGTTTCAGTGACATCGAGAATACGTCACCAGCTGTTGTCGGGCCCGGCGCCCGACCAAAAGTGTCCACCAGGGCTCCGACATCAACACCTGGGAACGGGGAGAAAGGCGGGAAGATTAACTTCGCATCGAGCTCATCGATATGCGGCTGCGGTTTGCTCAATTAATTTCCGAGATGCTCCTCCACTCCATATGACTCGAGCCTCCGACGCCGTGGATTTCGGCTCATCCTCCGGGATAGTCGTCCGACCAGCTGACTGGGCAAGGCTAATCCTACTCTCGGAAACGACGGCAACGAGCGGTCGATCCGGTCGTGGGCCGAGGGGGAAAGTCCGGAGGACCGGACAAGCGAACGATTCTCTGCGGAGGAAGCTCTTATCTCCGCTGGCGTCCACGTACCACTTGTGAGCTCATCCCAATGGTAACTCATTGACGGGAACGGTAGGTACTCGGGAGCAGAGCCTCTCAGATAGCAGGCAGGTAGGCGCCGACCGACACTCGCACACACAATCGAGATGGCTCGAATGCGGAATACTATCATATCGCAGACTGTTGCGAAGCAACTTTCAGTCGCGTGCGTTTCGCAACTTTTGCGTACGAACAAATGACTTAACGAAGTAGTGAAAAGCACGCGACCGCCCGTTTCCACTCTGGAGCGCGGAGCGGCTGAGCGCGGTCGAATTACAGCCGACGGTGATGTTTTCGTTGCAAGGCCCGCCCCAGGATAAAAATGAACGCCAGACCTCCCGGTAGGGCGATTCACCCTGGAAGAGGGTTTTTTCTTTTCGTCTGCTCCCGAGTCGATCCTGAAGCCCAAACGAATGTCCCTCGCCCTACTCGAGGACAATTAGTCGAATATGAGGCCTCGATCCCACACGGAATCGATGTCACAAGAGGCTCTCTGAGAATTCAATCATTATTCCGAACTCGGATTGTTCGGAATGTCTGTCGACTGCAACGCTTGTTTTCGAGAATCACACCGCGGGCATTAGCGGGATTTAGATTCAGGTGTTGCGGGAGCGTTATCGGTCGACGTTCGAGCGGCCGAATCGGGAGATACAGAACGAATTCTTCAGAGTCGACGTGCGCTTCCGTCAGCACCGGAGTACGAGGGGAATACCCTCGCTGCGAACGGGCCCGTCACGCCGAACGACGTCATCGTCGGGATTAAGTTAAGCGTCGGTCAGCACATGTTTGTTGATCCCTTGAAACTGCGACGGTGAGTCATTAGCCCGAGCTGGATTCGAAGCGAACTCTCAGGACATTCTTGCAAGACTTTGCATGAAGAGCATTCGCGCTCAAGATTCTCGCCCGCGAGCTAACAGAGTCGTTCGCAGCTCTGTTCCTCAGTGGCTCTTCTCTAAAACCTCTCTACTCGGTGTAAATTCCCTCCTATCGCTTCAGGGGTCGAATATTTTAAATTCGACCTGAGCCTCCTCGCCTTTCTTTCCTGATATCGATTCATAAACGGATTTACGTATAAGACGTTTCATGCATGTGTTATTCACGATAGACTCCCTCTAAGCGCTCGCTCAAGAGATCAGACTCAGCAGCGCGGATAGATCCGTTGTCTCTGAGGAAAAGTCGAAAGAGTTCTTACCCGAGTTCACGATGTCGTGGTAGCGTCCGTAAGCCGCAGGCTTCCCCCCTGGCTCCAGCACGAGCACTCGATCGGCAAACTTGAGATATTGCAGCTGATGCGTACAGACGATGACGGCCTTGTGGCGGAGATAGCCCCGGATACATTTATCGAATATGTGCTGCGATACGGCCGGATCCACGGCGCTCAACGGGTCGTCGAGTATATATAGATCGGCGTCGTGGTATACGGCCCTCGCAAGACTTACGCGGGCTTTCTGGCCGCCACTCAGCGACACGCCCTTATCCTCGACGAGAGTGTTCTCGCCCAGAGGTAGGAGGCTGATATCCCTCTCGAGAGCGCAAACTTCCACGACTTTCCGTAATCGTTTTTCGTTCATCTTCGAGTTGAAACACACGTTTCGCTTGAGGGTGGCCTGGAACAGCCACGGCACTTGGGACGCGTACGCAACCGTTCCGCCCAGTTTGACGCAGCCCGTTTGCAGAGGTAGCTCGCCGAGAATCGACATCAACAGCGACGTTTTCCCGCAGCCCACGGGTCCCACGACGATGATGAGTTCGCCGCGTCGGATACGAAAGTTGATGTTGTTGAGAACCGGGGGGCCGAGCTCGGTCCACGTCGCCTTGACGTCGCTCATCCGCAGCATGAGTTCGTCGTTCTGTCTCGAGATGGAGCTATCGTGCTCAGCCGCTTTTCGTCCAGCAGAAGGAAGCGCTGGATTCTCCCGATCGAGACCAGGGTCTCCATTCCCTGACTCATGCCGAAAGGGAAATAGAGGCCCATCGCGAGCCGGAGAGAGTTGAAGAGCGCCAGGCAGACGAAAACTCGTTCCGAGGTGAGGTTTCCGCCGGCTATCACCGTGAAGCACGTGAAGCTCAAAAATAGAACGAATTTCGAGGAGACGAAGAACAGTGCCATGTTAATTCCCTTCAGTGTCGAAGCTATTCGCACTCGGCCGATTTCCAACTTGCGGACGTCCGACACCAATTTGCCGAAAGGCTTCTCCCAAGCGTACATTTTAACGACGCGCATCGCGGCCACCAACTCGTTTGTCAGCCGTACGCGTCGATCGGTGAGCTCGGCTGTCTGCAGGCGAATTTTCGCGAATTTCCTCCCCATGCCGTACTGGAACGGGACCCAAACGAGAACGTATCCAACTCCGCAGAGACTCGGCCAACCTGCCACGCAATGACATGACACGCGTAAGGAAAAGAACAGCGGGAAACGACAAAAATTCCCTCGAGGTTCGCGCATACGGCCTCTCGGCGCCGAACTTTGAACTCACCGAGCTCTTTGTACAGAATAACCGTGATGATAAGTGTCTGCAGAGGGGCGACAATCAAGTAGGGAATGAAGAGTACCGAGCTGTCGAAATACCTCACGTCGTTGGACATGAGGTTCACCATCTGGCCGGAAGCTGTCTTGTTGAGGGCGGCCTGTGACAGCTTCAAACACTTCCGATACATCAGCGAACAGCAAGCTACTCGTACCCGCATGCCTGCAAGGAGCCGAAGGGCAGAAAATTTTCAGATTAATCCCCATGAGCCTCGGAATATGAACTTCCGATGTGGGGGGATTCGAGATCCCGTTCGATTACGGAGTCAGAACGGGAGACGATCGGGGAGAAACCGCGTTCTATTCGAAGATATGATTTCTTCTCCCGTCGGAAAACCGGTTGGCAGAAGTCTCCGGAGACAGGAGTATCCGCGTAAGTCGAAACTTCGGAAAACGCCGAAGTTGCATTGCGATGAATCTCGGGGCGTACTCCCCGTACTCCTGCCTATTCCAGCCCGCTGCCTTCCTCGCGAAAACGCTCGTCGGCAAAGGAGCATCGATGTACCTACATATTTATATTCGAAAGTGGCAGCGAGCTGGTCATTCAAATTTTGATCGCTCGTTAAGTCGGCGCCGACGACGTGCCCTCGAGGCTCAAAACGCCTAGACTCATATAACCCGATAGACAGCGTTCTGGATATTCGGTGTTGATTGTCCCGTTCCTGGATTTTTATCGAAAGGTCACGAGGAGACTTCTACAGACATGAATGTACGAGCAGAGTGGGAAGATCGCGAAACTCGGGCGCTTACCGATTCTCTGCATATTGAAAAAGTACGGATGATGCGTGAAGATGTGGGCCCCTCCCAGGAACGAAACCAACGCCGCGCAAAGTACAAACTCGCTGTAAGTCAGAGGTGATGCGTCCGGATTGGTCAGGTACGCGACTAGCCAGCCGAGCGCCACTGGCTGCAGCACGTTTTTAATGCATTCTTCAATCACAACGAAAACTGCCACACCCAGGTACAGTTTCCCGTACATCCGCCAGAGCGCCCGGAACAAATTAGGTTTCCTGGTCGACAGTTCTTTCTCCCATTCTCTGGAATCAGAGTCAGCATGAGTGACATCGTGGACGAATATGGATAGTGAGCCGACAAGGGAAGACAGCCCTGACGCCGAATTAGAATAGGCATACTCTTGGAGACGATCTGCCGCAGGCTGCGATTCTTCCCACTGTGGACACGCATACAGATCCTCGACTACCAATGATCGCGAAAGACCGGCCCGGAAGAGCGGGAGGAGCCATACGAAGAACAATCGAGACAACCACGATGCGGTTTCCTGCGCGTAAGAATGAAACGATGAGAGCGTATATCGTCTTATCATAGAGCCGTAGATCGGGACTCCGCTTCACGAGAGAGCGTGACGACCTAGGGGAAAGAAATAATTGATCGGGTGCCCGTCGAACGATGTGCTCGCTGGACATCGATCCCGGACGACCTGTTCTAGATTTCTGCCGTTCACTGTTCCCAGGATACGGCGCTCGGGACTCTTGGAGCACACGAGCCCGTGAAAAGCGCACTCTATCGAATCAGCTGAGAGTATTCCGAGAAAAATTTCCTTTTTCTCTGCTGCCAGCTGTCTCCGATCGGAATTCTCGGATGCTCCCGGTGTTCCTCGGACATTCCGGTCACGAAGCGCCGATCTGCCGGCACGCACTCTCAGAAACGCTGCTCAACTTGGGTTCTACCGGAGGAAGGATTGAGTTTGGATAACTAGCCTGAGGGCTCCTGGGCTGTTTGTGAGTGTGGTAGAGTTCCTCCATGTCCTTCGACACGATGCCGCGTGCCGGCTCGATCATCCAGAGACAGGCTCGAGTTAGGGGAAATGGTTTTGCTTCGCTCGAGGAGAGTATGACGCGTTTTCCCGGGTCTCTTTCTCCAATGTCTCCCCTGGCATCGGAAGAAGACTCTGCGATTCAACTCCAGCGACAATTTAACGCGGTCTCGCGGAGCGTGCTGAGGCCAAACTTGGAAAAAGAGCCGTTGGCTTCCGAGGGAAAATCTTATTCGCTCGATTCAAGAGCGCTCCACACTCAAAAAGCGATAGTTTAGAGGGCAAGCGTTGTAAAATTGCCTCCGCGTGCTCCGGTGATTACTGTCTATGCTCGTATTTACTGTTTGGGGACATGATTATCGTATCCACAAACTGCAACACAATGCAAGGAGGCGTTCGACAGAGAAAGGAAGAAATCTCCCTGAGCGAGCCCACGCAGCATCCGATGTCCAAACTCATGGTCAGGGGGAGCGGTTACCTCATATCTGGCCAGTGGCAGGAGGAAGAGGTATCTGGGATCGAGATTCAGAATTTTTCGCAGAGAGACACATCGGATCAGCCACAGCGTTTGGCGCTGAAAGGAGCTCCAGGTAGAGCAAAACGACCCATCGACGCACGAGCCGGGAGTATCGGGACCGCGTACCATGTTGGACTGCCGCACGCGCTACATGGACATACTGAATAACTCAATGCGCTTCAGACACGCGAGCCTCCCGTTTGTTTCCGAGCCGCGCCTTATTCGAACTCAATCTCGCGGGAATACAAAACCGTCCCTGAATTTTGAGCCACGGCCGCCCCTTGATGGCAAGTTGTGATATGTGTACATACATATGCCCCTATGTCTGTACGGACTGGACGTATGTATGTACATGGTACGTCTCGCATACGAAGCTTTTAACATATAGTCGCGTACGCAAATGGATTTCAAATCAGAACTAGGAGCGACTCTCCCAGCGAATCGACATCGATTCGTCGATACGCTTAATGAAATACGTGAAATAGCCGGAACCCGCTCAGACACTCAGATGCAGCCCGAGGCGCCAAAGAAAAAAATCGAGACCCGTCCCTTCGAAATAATGAGCGCCCGTCACGCGGGCCGCCCGCGTCGCTCGGGGACCGGTTGTCTCTGTTTCATATCTGTCGAAACGGACGCTGCATCCGAAGTCCTCCGTAATTTGGATTGAATATCTGTGACGTGACTCCACGCACTACCGACTCGGCTCGGCAACTTTACCACGATAATGGTGGCGCGGCGTGCGAAAACTGATACAATATGGGTATCTGAGCCCGCGTTCCAGCTACTTACGCCGACACCTCGGACAAGCAACGTGAGGCAACACCGAGAATGTTCTATACAGGCAGGGCAAATTCTCTGAGACCACCTTTTCTCTCTGCTCACGGCAAGCTCGACCTCAATCTTGACACGCGAGGTCTTCTATCAGACGTTCTTTTGAGCTCAGCTGACACTCGAGATTGGAACGAACCCCGAGGCCGGCAACGGAAGCCCCACGCAAAAACCATCGAATCCTGAACGGAGCTGAACACACGCACGTCTTGGAAAATATGCAGCAAACGGCAACTCACTGCCTGAAGCGAGAAATCATCAACGGAAGAGGGAGTATTTTAAAAATATTCTGAAACGTTGTCCTTTATTCGAGTCGGGAAAAAGAAACAGCGGAAGCTAGTCGTCTCTCCCGAAGCTCTGAATTCCTTATACGCTTTCTCGCTTTGTATATAAATCAGAGCTTTTACGTTCGGCGCGTGGCTGGCAGGCAGCTCCTGGAACAGACGGAATCGTCTCGCCCATGAGCTTCAATTCAGTTTCAGCGGACAAGCGATCTTATCGGTGGACGAGAGCGGAATACACATTCATTTTCCTTCGGTGTCCCACCAGCGAGAGTTCTCCCCGATATTCTTCCAGCCTCCATGTCGTAACATCGAGCAACAGCTATCACCGACCGCCGCATCGGTCGTCGCACTGAACAGATATTCACTGGCCACGATCAGACAGCCGGCAGGGACAGTCATTTTGACCGATCCTCACAAGTCAGCAGGCTGTAGCTTCCGCTGAAGCCACGCGGGGAAGCCCTAAATAATATTTTATCCATATCTGACCGACATGATCGGCAGGGGGAGACTTCTGAGATCATACAGCGATCGGGGGCTCGGACGATTGTGAAGTTCGACACGAGAAGCAGTGCCCGTCAATGTTTTCGGTTCTTTATTCATCTCCCAGTGAGCATGGCTTTCCCTTGCCTCATATCCCCTATTCATGCGACTCGTTCTTCATCCGCTATTCTCAGTTCACGGCTTCGCGACCGTGGCAATGACAATCACTTTCTTTTTATGCTCTCCTCGTTTTCTACTACTTCTTACCGTTCTCTCCCCGTCGCTATGCCATGAGGTAATGGAAATATATGCCACGCCCGTTTGGCACGCTGATGTCTTTCTCCTAAGCCAAATGACAAGATGGTCGGGAAACATCGTGATGTCTTCGCCTCCTTGCGTCCCCCAGCTCCTCTCCGAGCATATTTGAGCCAAGAGTCCTCCCTAATGAACTCCTTCTTTTTGGCGAAATGTCGTTTATGAAAGAAACGAGCCACCAACACAGTCGTCCGGAGCGAAGCATCTCAGCCATGGAAATGGAGATCATGAGGACCCATGGACGGAGAGCGTCGGCCGTGATGACAGGAAGCCGTAGTTGTCCCTCGTTCTCTTATCTCACTCTCGTGACGGCCTCACAACATAGTCCTGAGGAACGAAATACAGCACGGAAGGCCAACATTTCTTGAACGCTGCCCTTCCTTTCCAGGCTCCGCCAATCGTCGTGCCCGTGATGTCACCACAGGTCTTCCTGGTCCTCCTGGAGCTCCAGGCTCGCCAGGTCCTCCTGGCATGCCTGGCTTGGATGGACACCCCGGTTTACCCGGACCCATAGGACGACCGGGACCACCGGGTATGCCAGGTGTGAAGGGAGAACCAGGAATACCGGGATTCCCAGGATCCAAGGGTGATCAGGGAAGTCCAGGATTGCCTGGGATGTCGGGTGCGCCAGGCCCGATCGGACCACCCGGTGCCCCAGGAAGCGGGCGCAGGCGACGAGAGGTGCGCGACGAAGCAGAGTGCAGCTGTCGGGGCCCGAAAGGAGAAAAGGGCGAAGCGGCCGAGTCCTTTAGCAAACATCGATACCACAGCAATTCTTTGCGGCGCCGTCGACTGTCGGACATCTCTCTCATTGGACCGCCTGGACTGCCTGGCACCAAAGGCGAAAAAGGAGAGCCCGGTAACGAAGGTTTGCCGGGTCAAGACGGACTACCTGGTCAACCGGGTCTCGATGGCATGCCTGGAACTCCAGGGCGAGACGGGACTTCCGGACGAGACGGACTGTCCGGTCTGCCCGGCTTGGCGGGGAGACCGGGTCGTAACGGCACGGATGGTGGGTTTCGACACTTGGGTCTGTAGGTGCCGATATCATAGCGCATGGATGTGTCAGCTCAACCAATAAACGAATGACCAACAACACCAGGTACGCCGGGAGAAGCAGGACAGAGAGGCCCACCAGGACCGACCGGGGAACCCGGTCCGATGGGACCCCGCGGTCGTAAAGGTGCAGCAGGCAACGAGGGTCAGCCCGGTTTGCCAGGGATAACCTCGTATACCATCGGCGGAGGGACAAATATCACAGATTTGAAAGATCTTCTCGGTAAGCTCGAAGATTGTATTTTTTTCAATATCGGACTGTCTTCCTTCTTTTTCTTTCTCTCAAAAGTGCTCTCGTGTAGTCTCGTGTTGGATCTATGCACGGGCCGAATCGCTCTTCTCGGCACTGCTTTGAGCCATTGGATCGTGAAGTCAAATCCGTTGTTTCCACAAATGAGTGTGCCCCTGACCGATTTCAGATGATGAGCCCTGATCGAGATTTCCGTCCCATTGAGGGTCAAGAAGGCAGTACCTAGATGCATGCAGATCACGGCTCGATTCCCTCGGACTCATGCGTCTTCATCGACCCGCTTCGAATGTTTTCTTGTAGTTCTTGCATCGTCCCGTAGTTCATAGTTAAAGAATATAGCATGCTTGAATCTCTCTCTGTTTTTCCTTCTTTCCTTTCCGATAATTGCTTTGATATAAGCCAGTATGTGTTTTCAAGCAGAATTCTCCTTGCCACCGCTCGTGCTCGTAAAATCCCATGAATCGAAACTCTCGGTGACTCCGTTTGAGGGTTGCTTTCTTATGTCTCCGTTGCGTGGTCTCAGTCAGGGGAGATAATACTGGAAAAATTGTCTCCAGTTCCAGCCTCCGTCGTAGAACGTGAACAACACGTTAATGTGGAAGAAGGCGAGGCTCTTCAGGTCCACTGCACTCCTCAAGGGATCCCTCGGCCCCAAGTCGTTTGGAGACGCGAAGATACGCGGGCGATACGCGTAGGTCGCTGGATGCGTGAGTATTTTTGATGAATCCATTGGAAGTCCTCCGGCAGCCCCCCAATCGAGCAACGTCTCGGAGGAGGGTCAAATCCCAATAGGAACATGTCGTCCGGTCAACGTTGAACGTCGGGGCTCAGGAACCCGCGAATGGATGAGCGACGGTCCTGGGATCTGGTCCCTTTCTGACTCCCAGAGGCGGAATGTCTTTCCCTGGAACGTCGTTCATTTTTTCATTTGTGGAGACGAAACCCGGAATTTAGAAATATCGAAGCGAACATAGGGAGACTTGCTGCATTCTCTAATCCGCCGGAAGATAGCGGGGCTTAGCACGATTTTTTCGTACGAGCGGCGGAAGGATTTGCATAAATGAGCTCGTGGGGCACGCGAGAGAACCCCTGACTGAGATCTTGGTGAAGCTAAGACGAAAACGACTACTTTGCTCACCGTGCTCCTTGCGACTCGTAATCATCCGATATCAGGCCCAGTGGACTGATGAGATGTCTCGCTGAATGAATACGAATACATCTCCGGAACGAGCGGTGAAAGGTCGTCATGCTCCATCGACGGTCTGTGCGAGTCCTCCATTCATGCGACTTGTTCCAGAGCGACTCTGAGACGAGGAGGCTCCCCAAACCGCAGGGACGAACCTCGCGGGGCGGGAACTCCCGCGAGTGATGGTGTTTCCGGAGATTCATCAGTAGTTGGATTGGAAAGCCGCAAGCGGCATTCCAGGATCGAATCGAGACCGCGTACCCCTCGGTGCATCTTTTACCCGAGATTTACCTACTTAGACTTGTTCTGCTTGTCGGGATCGGATATCTCCCATGCGAAAAAGCCTGTGATCATGGCCCAGTTCCCCAGCCTTCATGAGTGTGTTCTGAGGAGGCGAAAGACACAAACAGAGTGCGGAATGTCCGGAATTGATCACCGCAGGAATCGGTCGGGGAGTCGAACACTCGCCTGAACTCCGACGATACGACTGGACCATTCGAAGAAGTTAAGCCCTCTCAGGGTCTGTTTCTTCAAAGTGCAGAACATGAATCGAAAACCAGGATTACCGAGAGGTCGGTTCGGTCTTTCTCTCCAGGAGAAACTGTTGACCCATCGGCCCCTCGCCCAGAACCAACACGAAAGCTCCAATTCGGAACCGTCTAATGAATGAGAAATCTTTCAAAGGAAGACGCCGTCGCACTTGAATACGCTCCGTCCGGGCTCCGTCGACCTGAAAATCTCCCAAGAGGAGCGCCCGGACGAGGGCTGGAGAGTATCCTCATAAACAAGGCAGATGGTGGGGGTATAGAATGCCTGCATTGACTCATTCCAAGACCGCGGCTTGCCTCGTCCGAGTTGACCGCCTCATGGGAAATTCCCTGCCCGTGGTGACAGTGACCTGCCGGAACCAGCCGGTTGAGCACCCCGAAAATCACAGCTCAGCGGATGCCGGGGTTATTGTCAATAATATCTATGCTCTCGAGTGGGGGCTCGAAAGGCGGATCACGCCACCAGAGACCCGAACCCATCTCCAGCCAGAAATAGCGGTTCTCTCGTCGACATGTTTTAGGCATTAGCGACCCACGAGCATCGCGTAAGAGCTCTGAAAACCAGACGCTGAGGTCTAAAACGTGACACATTCAGCAATCGCGTGACAAATCCTGCATCTCCCTCCGACAGTTCATTCCCCACGTTATGACCTTCGAGAAGTCAAAGCTAAATCACTTCCTTTCTTCATGTATGCGCAGTGTCTTCAATTCTCGGATCGAGCCTCAATTTCACACAGGCCTTGAGAGAGCATATGGGACATTATCTATGCATAGCCGCCAACGGAATCGCAGCACCGGATGTGAGACGAGTCACCGTCGACGTCACATGTAAGTCTTCGTCATCATGCTGTTCGTTCGGATATTCTGTGACAAAGCTTCGCGATTTCGTTCTGCTCGGGATCCGGTTACTCGAGACCGGGATATTTTGGGAGCAAAGAGTTCAATGTGGACAACATCCCCAAGCTCTCATTGATTCGACGGGTAGAGAAATCGCTTCTCGAAATGTCGTAGGAGGCCGGTTGCGAAGATTCCGAAGTCGGAAGCAACACAAACAAAGAATGCGTCATCGCAAGGGTTTTCATTCGTTGGAATCCTCGTGGGCTTGAGCCGCGACGGGCAGATATGGCGAGCTCCGACCTCACACCGACCCCGGATCACAGCCGCGAGCAGTCTGCTTAGCTTGCTAAACGTCAGTTTTCTCGGTCGGGAGGAGCGATGGGCCGGAGAATCTACATAGATTATTATGATTGCGACCGATGTCAAAAATGAGACCTTGGTCGTTCGTTCTGAGAGCATGAAGCTTCGAGGAGTTACCGCGGTAGCTTGCGCGCAGAATACGTGCCGCATAAGGTAGGTAGGTCTCGCCGCGATCCGAGATCCTGATCTGGAGGGCTTTGCAAAATCAAAATGAAGATCAATCAAGAATCTCGGTGAACATATCAGCCTTCTCAATAGAACCCGGCGTCCAAACTCCGATTGTCTGTCGTGGCCCCCTCTGACCGAAACCTGAAGTCGATACGCTTTTGAAGAGTTCGGAGAATATCGGTCATTTTCCTCTCAATATCCTCCGGTCGACAACTCCATGGACGCTCCGTTCGAACCCATGAGCACTCGATTCAACAGCCACATTTGCATATTGAGTGGAGGCCAGCGTATCGAGCGGGGAGCCGTATAAAGTCTAGACGGTGTACCAGCTGAGCAGTTTCTTGTAAGCGAGGGCGGGATAGGCGACCGATCTACCCGCCGCCGGCCCGCCACTCACACGGCGGGGCCCTTGTCTGACCAATTTGTCTGAATAGATGGGAATAGGCAGGCAGGCCGGCAAGCAACCTGGCTGGCAGGTCGGCTGCTCCACGGAACCTGTACCTCAATCTTCCCTGCTTGAAATATGGGCTGGCTCTCCCTGCGAGGACGCGGAACGGAAGCACGGCCCGGTCCTCATGACATAGTGCACTTGTGCAGCCGCGCCCAAAATCGTTCAAGTTGCTGCTCTTATTTTTACTGTTGTTGTTGATGCTGGTGCTGTGGTTCGGGCTCTGCCTTTCGACTCTCGGCTCCCCCTGGACCTTTCTTTTTTCTCGGAAGTCCGAGATTGCTCATTCCATTCGAATAGTTCAGGCTCTGGCGGAGCCGGATACGAATAATCTTACTGGAGATCGCTTCTGCGATTGAATTCGCGCCTATCCATATTTAGCTACGGGGAGAGCCTCCGTGTCGATGTACTAATGAATCACACTTCCGAGCAGTTTCCCCGTTCGTCAAGATCGCCAACTGGATGGTTTCGGTCCGTGACGGAGCTACGGCACGTCTGGAGTGCCTCATCGAAGCTTTTCCGAGGGCGAGCGTCTACTGGATAAAAGGCGATGGTAAGCTGTCGTCCGATCCCAGGCAGGGAAAGGCCTCGTACGCATGTCCTCGATCAGACAATGCCTGAGATTCGTTGCCACCGGTATCCATCAGAGCCCTTGGTCCCACACACTTCCGCTTCTCGCACGGAGTAGCTCGCCTGAGGCGAAAAGGTTGGCCCGAACCCTCAGGTGGGAGTTGACGAAAAGAGCCGGGGAAATGATATTCGATGATTTTGCAGACGAACCGATAATACACGACGATCTCAAATACACAATTGAAGAAGAATTCGAGGAACCCTACGTGCTCAGGAGCTCACTTGTGGTGGCCTACGTCTCTGATAAGGACTTCGCTCACTACAAATGCATCGCGAGGAACTCCAGAGGAACAGCCACCGGCGTATTCTCAATCACACGTGAGTGCCGATCATTAGCGCAACAAGGAACCGATCTTTGATCCATTCCCGCGTCCCTCAATCTAATACCTTTTCCCGCGAAACCCAAGGCCGCCTTGAGGAACTCCCATCTATGGTGCTTCCGGGAAACGTTGACGATAAGTTAGAATCGATGGGCTCAATAGACCGACCGACGTCTGGGGCAGCATTTACTCCCGCCCCGTCTTCGACTCGCCACCGTCGAGTTCGCTCCATTTCTAATGTAGCGTATCGGCGGGCCGCATTTCGTTCCTCGAAGCAACTTGCAAGATCCTGAGTTTTCTCGAAGAGCAATACACCTCCTGGATCGGCTTCATTTGTATTCGATTCCACTTATATTGTGCTGCTAGAGCCGTTTCGTGCTTCCGGGTGGGCCGTAGAGTGAACTCGCTCAACTACGACGAACTCGTTTACTTGCAAAATAAAGGCCCCGGACCAGCCAATTAACCTCGGATCTGAACAGATTGCTCCCCGCAAAGCTCAGCCGATCCATTCGAAACTGAGCGGCGATGGCCACGCCCCGCACATCGTCTACGAAATGATATCGTAAAGCCTCGGAGGATCGTTGTGGAGGAAAGTTTCCTTCACATAAAATCGGAGATTGTTGCTCGTAAAGAGAGACGAATCCCGATCGAATTTGTTTTTGTAATCTCAGACTCGAGGCTCGGTCGCAGTTTCGGCAGACCCCCCGCATCCGGACTTGATTTCGCATTTTTCAAGGTCCAACCAGCCCTTTGTTCCGAAACGCGCTCCGCTCCCTCGAGTGCCCATTGCGATCGAAGCTGTGTCGAGAGTCTTGCCGCGTTCGCCTAATTCTCTCCGCCGCCGCCTAATTCTCCCTGCGTCCGTCGATTCTCTCCTCACTCTGCTGGATGCAGGCGGGCCGTCGAAACCGGCTTGGAGTACTCCGCCTCATTGCAATTATTGTTCTTTTCACCGTATATCTGCCCGAAGCGATCGAGAGGAAGATGATCTCCCAGAGAGGGAAGATCTACCGGAAATATCTATTATTCTCTATCATCCGAAACTCGTTCATCAACAGTGCTCCCCCAAGCCCCGTCAATCGACGAGGTTCTCGACGCATCGGCGCCAAATTGTTCGACACTTCGCTCAAATGAATGATCTTTCCAGCTAAGAAACCTGGGTCGAAGTCGGGAGATGTGAATGAGTTGACCAGCTTCACCACGTACGGGGTCCCGCCCCCTCCAAGACTTGTGGAGGAAGTTTGTCCCGTGTGCCCAGATTGTCCAGCTGGCCATGAGTGCGCGCCTCTCCATGGTGAAATCCCCGAAGGTGAGTTTTGTCTCTCAACTTACGGGAAAAGCTTAGGATTGATAGCAGCAGAATTCTTTGATCGTTTGTGTTCGAAATATCGCAACCGGTTCATTGCTTCTCCCACCTACGTCGCGTCGGCGTCGTACGCAAAGAAACGGACTTCTCTCTACAACCTCGGAACATCGTCTCACATTTCGTCGACGTCGGGAATATTTTCCCGAACGAAAACATGCTCGTGTCTTACCGTGGGAGCTCGCGTGATGAAATTCCTTGCGCGATGACTCTGTTGCTATGTGAAGCACCGGAGGCCGCATCGAACTCTCGCATGAAACTCCCACGCTCGCTTGAAACTTGTTGGATGGGAGCCGAGTTCGTAGGCATCGAGGCAATGAGAATTGCTCGAGAAAGGATGTGGGCGATGAGTCGGGCCCACTTAATTTCCTGGCTCCTTATTGCATCGACCGGGAGTCGC
Organism: Galendromus occidentalis; assembly: GCF_000255335.2. NCBI lineage: Eukaryota > Metazoa > Arthropoda > Arachnida > Mesostigmata > Phytoseiidae > Galendromus > Galendromus occidentalis. The sequence goes on along the minus strand of NW_003805472.1, from coordinate 1,640,315 downwards.
GGAGTGTCGGGAAGCAACTCAATACGGAGTCGTCGTTCGATTCAATTTCAAACTTTGAATTAGCTGAGGGTCGAGAGAGTCTCACGTACAAATACTTAATTTCGGAAGCGTCTCGAATCTCTACTTTTAGAATAATTTGAGTGCTTGGCCGCGGCTCTAGATCCGGTCGAGGGTTCCGTGTTCGAGATGCGATATCATCGGCGATTGGGTCCTCCATGGACGATTCGGCTGCTAGGACTCGATCACATATTATCAATACATCGATGCGAGGGTTCTTGATTTATTTTTGAGAGTCTATTCAGCTCGTTCGAATACCGTCGCATCGGATCCTTAGACTTTGACTGAAATCGATTGGGCCGGCCTGCAGGACTACATTCCGGAAGCAGGGGAGCCGTACGCCGTTGCGTCTCGCCACTCGAACGAGCTCATGGATCACATCCTCAATAATTAACTCGCTTGTAGCGAGCAAGTGAGCGAATCGTGAGACTTGTTGAACTGACTCGACTCAAGACCCGCGGATAGTTTGCAATGCATCGATCGAAGTACACGGTCATCCACTGGAGATGACCCTCCAGACGGAGCCCCTCCCCGAGACGGGGATTCTGGCTCTGTGCAGAATCCGCAGGGGCGGAGGGGGTATGGCCCCTCATCTCATTTCCGTCTCGTAGTCTGCGAGAGAAGCTCTTCATTTTCGCAATAGTGTTCCGCCGACATACACTGGGAGCAGAAAATTATTGTCTAGCTGCTCGGGGCCGAATACGCGACTTCGTACGAATGCTGAGAGCCGGTGCCCTGTTCCTTCCGTGAAGCTCAGACACGATAAGTCATACATCGAGGTGGGAGAGTGCCCTATTAGCGATTGCCGAAGGTTTTCGTGACACACCGATGCTTGTTCCCTCGAGAGGCATCACCGGCGAATATTATATCGTGTTACAGCGACAAGCGGTATCATCATAGTCGCCACTATTGCGGTCGTAGCCGACTGGGTACGTTCGGACGGGATGCCCGTAATGAGCTCTGCTGCCGAATGAAAAGCGGGAATGACGCCAATGGTGTAGAAATAATGAAACTTTCGCGACCTTTCAAGGATGACTCCCCCCATCCCTGCAATTACAACCCGATGATCCGCGAGGTGAAACGCGGCCAAGCGACACGGCGGAATTCCGCAATATTGCTTCGCTCGATGCTTGGTCGCCAGAATATGAGAACGAGCAGCGGAAAGATCCCGCAGGAGCGCAGGCTGGCTGGCAGTAATGGCCACACTCAGGCGCCTTCATCGAAAGCGGGTGCCTTTGCAAGGAATGCGTCGGCGCTTCGGCGCACCGCCGAGCGGTTTGAGCCCGGTTTTAATATGGGCAACGACGAGCCTTCTCAGTCAGTGAAATCCTCCGCCTCGAGGAGCGCGACTCCGACTTCAGGTTCCCTCTTCTTTCACCAATCTTATCCGAATGCTAATCCTGGCTCCGGACGTCTGGACTTTAAACTGGAGCTGAGCCCCCGTAGGGTGTTGCTCGAGTTCCCTCGCGGAGTGCCAGTACTCCTCTGAGCAAGAGTTTCCGAATCGTGATTCATTCACTCGCAGCCAGAGTCGCGCGGCGCTCCCGGCTTCGAACTTCGATAGATTGTTGCTGTGGCTCGACTTCGTCCCCAAATAAGCTTGCTGAGGAAGATTGGCCCGTTTTATGACTAACGAAACATGAAAAAACTTTACAGCTCATCTGATACCTCCCGTGGCAACGTTCCGGAACGTCGTAAACCTCGAAACGGTCGTGAACAAGTCTCATTGGCTTCATCTGAAACCCCGAGATCAAGGTGATTGCTCTTTCCCCAAGTTAGGTCCCCTCCCCGATCGCTTTTAGGGGAATCGAGGAGTTTCGCTTCCCTACTCAACGACATCACAGAGGGGGCCGAAGATTTTATGCTGGCACAATCGGCTACAACCGGCCTTACATTCGTTTGTCGCTCTCGTTGATGACAATTACCCCACACCGTGCCGGGGTCGTTCGGAACTCAATCAAATACTCGAAGAGAGAAATCAGAGTTCCGATAGTCGAGGATTTCCCGAGAGCTTGCTGAAGCGGCAACAAGCATCCGATGGACTTTTTCCATGTTCTGAATTCGACTCGGAATCGGTCAGAAATTGAGGTCTACCCTTCCATCAGAGGGGGGGCGAGAGGTGAGGAACATTTTTCTCGAAGCCACTTCAGCCCCAATGATCATTGCCTCGGAACACTGAAGCGGAGCAATTCGTTTCCGGTTCGAGGGCATGATCGTGTACCCCTCGAGAGTGAGCCTCAAGCGATGCACTTCACTGTTAGACTCATTCCGCTCAGACGAGCCGCTATCAGGAAGCGATGAACGAAATGCTCCGTGTATCTGCAACAGTCTCCCCAAAGATTTATCCGGAGCTGCGAGCTCCTTAAGGCCCTCGCAATATTAGAGCCATCTCTTCCTGGAGGGGGAGGGACTCCCTTCGGAGAATTTTTTCCTGACCGGGCCGGGAAAGTTCAGCGAATGGTCGAGTTCCTCCCATCGATTCCTATTTCTGAGCTAGTCTCGACTGACTCTCTCGACCTGATCGATGGTCGATGGACGCTCTCAAAATGACTTGTGTGCTTGAGAGAGTTCGCAGAGACGAAACCCTTCGACGTCATCGATCCGCTGAATTCATGACGTGACGGAATGGATTGATTCTATCCCTCCTGAGCTACGAATGCAGACTCAATAAGGAATGTCTGCCGAGTCAGGAATAACTCTCGCTTGTTTTTATTTCCATGGCTTAATTTAACATTTTTATATTGACGCGCTAGATATACAAACGCATGAGTTAAACAGACGAAAATTTCCGACAGGAGGGAGATCCGTCAGTTTCCCCTCGGGAAACAAGAAGAGACTCCTTCCCTCCACTCTCAGCAGACCCCTTTGATCGAACTGCTTCACACACCTCGCCGAGTATTCTTGCTTTCTCTACCAGCCACAGGATGAGACTAGACATCATCACGACTTAGATTCCGCTTCGAGTTGGTCCATGAACCAGGGTTGGCCGTTCTTCTCACGCCGACGGGTTAGAATCTCCACACCGGTCTCCGTGATGAGCAGCGTCTGTTCGAATTGCGCGGAGCGTTTACCGTCGATCGTCACAGCCGTCCAGTTATCGGGCCAAACCTGTGAAAGCGAATTCAGCAATTATCCCGAAAGCTCCCAGTGGGTAACCCACCGCCCTACGAGGGCTCTTGCGGACGTATCTCACTCACCTCATCCTTGTAACTACCCTCCGAAATCATCGGTTCGATCGTGAAAATGTGTCCGGGCTTCATCACTCCTACAGCCTTATTCCTCGCGTAGTGGGGAACGCTCGGCGCTGTGTGGAATAACGAGTGAATTCCGTGTCCGCAATAGGACTTCACGACGGAATATCCGTGCGGTTGTACGTGTTTCTGGATCACGTTGCCGATGTCACGATAGAGAACTCCGGGCCGACAGCTCTCGATCGCCTTCTGGAGGCTCTCGTACGTCACACGGACGAGGTTCTTGGCGGCGTCGTCGACGTTGCCGATGAAGACGGTCTCGTTCAGATCCCCGTGGAATCCTTTGTGGTACACCGTGACGTCGACGTTCAGAATGTCACCGTCTTCGAGGACTCGATCGTCCGGAATTCCGTGGCAAATCACTTCGTTCACCGAAGTGCAGCAGCTCTTCGGGAACAGATAGTAATTCAAGGGAGAGGGATAGCAATTGCGTTCGATGGCTGCTTCGTGAACTAGTCTGTCCAGTTCGTCTGTCGTGACGCCAGGCTTCGCAGCCCTCAGCGCCGTGTCCAGACATTCTCTCGCGAGTTTCGAGGCCACTCTGACGCCCTCGATTTCGGCAGCCGAGAGAACTTTGATTTCGGCTCCCTTCATCGCTTGTTCCGATACGGCGATCCCTTCGGGATGATCGGCGTAGTCGGGTCGCAGGATGTGAGCGGGTACATCTCTCATCGGACCCACTCGGCCAGGTCGGAGTCGTCCCGAGAAATTATAGTGGGGCCATGGGTTGTACTTGGCGTCGCCGTTGGACTTCGGAGTCGCTTTGTGAACTGACTTGTGAACGCTCCAGGAGCTCTTGAAACACTGCTGATTGCAGAAGAAGGAGCCCTCGATACCTGCAGAAAATTTCGCTATCGTCAGTCCCA
>NW_003805472.1:1468407-1636121 GCF_000255335.2 Galendromus occidentalis | reverse complement strand
CTGATTTCCTATCCAACGTCGATTCATATCGGAGCTCTCGGCAGGGAAAAACGGAATTCCGAGTGGGATTCTCCAACTTCAAGAATCCGGGGGATCGAATTGGGAGGCCGAAGGCTCTCGCAAAGTCTCAAACATCCGCAGACGAGACTCGGTGCAACGACGCGATCATGCCGAAATATTCGCGTGGAAAACTGCGCGCTCATTCGCGCGGACAACCATGTCTGCTTCGGCATTGGGGCGCCGGCCCACGAGCCGGCGATGCTCATTCCGTGTGCCTGACTTATGCGCTTGGCGAATCGAACAGGTGACGAAGACGAACCTTGCTTCAGACACGTTGGACATTGCAGCTTGGCTGCGTTCTCACATCCTTCTGTTTGACATTTCTCCATAGTGATTCCGTTTCCCACTGGATCACAACACCATTCGACGGATAAGGAGCGAAGTCGAAGAGTGTGCACGTTTTCGACTGCCGTAGGCAGTGTTGTTATCCTTGCCGCGGCAAGAGCGAATGGATGGATTTTTAGGCGCCCGTTCGCCCCGGGAGAGCCCAATGATGACGCGCTCGGCGCATACTCCCGGGAAAAGACCCGTTCGAAGCACAATAGTCGATCTGCGGTAAGCGGAAAGCTTGAAGATCGATATTTTCGGTGCCAGCTTCGAGGAAGTCTCAACATATGTCCCTCCCCAGTCCCTGATATGGAGCCGCTACCACATGACGCCTCGGGGGAAGCGGAAAAACGTCTTCATACGCGAACGTCTCTTATATCAATACGTGTGGGTGCTATGGGACCGGGGAACTAAGGGGTGTATCTTACACGCGGGAGTCCACTCGTTTCTCATGGATGGCTTGGACTTTCCCTATTTCGACAGAGGTCCTCCCCAGGACAATCATTTCGTTTGCCGGGAGGCCTTAAATGGACTCCAAGACTTTCCTCTTCAGATGAGAGAATTCGGCTCGCTAGTAGGCAGCGTCACAATCAATGGTATTCTCTCGACATCAGTAGGAGAATCCAGACGAAAAAAATCCACATGCTGGTCAGTGGAGGCCCGAGGGACCACAATAATCGAAAATCCATCGAAAAATCCTGAGCAACTCACTCGCTCGAGCCTAGGGAAATCATAGCACAAGACGAAATCATCCCCTGACGTACGTTCGACAACGAGACACGATGCTTGAACATATATGTACGTGTGCGAAAATGGCAGTCTACCAGGCGCCAGGGCGGCAGGATAGCAGAATCCAGTCAAGTCTGTTGATACTTCTCTCTTTGTCGCCGGGTCACGGAGCAAATGAGTCGAGCTGCTCTCCGGAATTCCCCCGACGGTATTACCCGCCTTATGGGTGGTGGTAATCAAACAATGCGAAGTGATTCTCTAATTATCCTCGATTGTGAAACTTATTCTCCAGAGGAGAGGGAACTACGAGCTCCGGGCGAGTCATATCATTTCTTCACTATCGGTTCCATCGCGCACATCCTATGCTCGAGATTTTGGTAGCGGTAAGCTTCGAGGGGAAACAAAGGAAATTGAAGCTCCCGCATTCCATGGCAAACGAACAAGCTCCTAGGGTCGCCGTGGGCCGCAACGCGCGGATGGGGGGATATCTTGCGGGGCCTGGTAGACAGGAAGTTGTATTCCGCGTGTTCTCGTTCGGGCGCCGGAAGTGAGCATTGCCCGGGTTATGAGCAGTCGCGGAGGCCCTGTGCCCCCTATCGCTGTGATAACGTGAGGTGGTAGGCGGACATGCAAGCCCAAACCACCAACGGGACCCGCCGTAGCTTCCGGAAGTTTCCAGAACACGCTCCACAACGGCACTGACAAAGCAGGGACCCAGTATGTCGCTGTTCACTATTAAGAATGATGACGCTGTGGAGCATTGCGGGAATTATTTCCGAGGAGGTTTTCGAATTTAGACCGTTGCCCCTTCCGCGACCCCGAGAACTGTTCACGCTCCGAGACTGTCCCTGGATTATTTGAGATCAACTTTCTTCCTCGGAGTATGGTACTCCCGGGTACTCCCTGGTACTCAGACCATGGTTGTTAACGAGACAGATCTCGAACATTCATATTATAAATAAATCCGATCTGCAGGGGAGTTGGATAGGTTCCTAGGTTCCTCAGCTCTTTACGAGTGATGTTCAATACTCTTGATGCTTCTCCGCAGAATGTGCGAGACGTCGTTTCCTGGCCAAAGTTGGAAAGGCTGTCCTGATTCGACAGAGTTCGGACTTCGACGGTGCCTGGGGTCGAGACAGCTTCAAGAGGACGTTCAACAGCTCCAAAGCGTTCGTAACCCTTAGCGTGGACCCCAATACGCTCCTCGAGTTCGTCAATGGAAAACTTTTCAAAAGGTAGGAAATCCTCCAACCCCCCGATTCCTGCCCAACGCGAAGGCTCTGCGAGTTTTCCACACTTCTGAAAGGAAACCTCTCCCGTCTCGCTCCGGCTTCTCCGGCGTTTCCTTATAGGCGTCTCTATGAGCTCTCTGAAAGCAGTCGCCGCGATAGAGAATCGGCTACAGAGGTAGTCTCGTTCACGTTGCTAAGAATGCCGTGACTAATGCCTATCGGAGCTGAGGACTCCTCTTAAGTTCCGGCCTTTCCGCTTCCAGACATGGGCTGCCCTATCCGTTCAGGGGGAATTCTCACGTCATCTATAACAATGTATTCTTCTATCATCAATTGAACACTCGGAGCATAGTCCGGTACGATCTTGTGAATAAAACTTCCGCAGCTCTGGACATCGAAGACGTCACATTCGGCAAATCTTCAAGGTAAAGTTTCCTCATAGCCTCGCTAGTCTTTCACGTACCAGAATCTCTCACAGAATGTCTGGAGCTGCTTTCGAGCTCCGCAGGGCGAACAAAAAAAAGTTTAATTCACGAGGAGCGACAGGCTCGGCACGCCGCTAGGGACTTTTGCCTCGGATCTAGACTCGAGGCCTCGCTCGGTGTCATGTCAAAGATTGTTCCTCTTATTCACGCGAGCTGACGCTCAGGCCGCCGTCGCGACCAATTCGCAAGTAATCTGCCGATTTGGCTGAGACGTGTCCCCGGGCTCCTTCCCGGGAAAATAATGACACCCACCTCTGGAAGTAACGAAGATCATTCAGGATTCCTTCATGCGGGAAAATTTTCCTCGGGGGTTTGAAATATCTCTCGAGGAGTTGAAATCCGGGCTCCGGGACCTCTTCCCCGGAGTACCTCTCAATTGATTCCGAGCATATTGTATGTGACTTTGCTCTGAGTGTCCAGAGATACCTTGGAAGATGCGGGAAATCCTTGTTTACGGAACCGCAAACTCTCTCATAGGATTTGTCTAGATGTGGTGCCCTCCACAAGCCGTAAGAAATGTTTAGATCGTCGTAGTCGAGATGTATTGCTCCGAGGTGTGGTTCGTTGCGGTACTCTGTTCCTCGTGGGAACGAGTCTCCCGAGCTCACGCATTCTTCGCTTGTTAGTTCGTCAGTCGTAGATTGGTTTTTGGCTTGACGGGTCGGTTTGTTGACTCCCCTTTGCGCGGCGCTCGACTTAGATCGAGGCGGAGCATAATGAGATGCCTTCATTCTTAGCCACCGCCGCTCTTGATTTGCATAGCGGAACGTTGTGAGGGGGAATAAAGGAAAGATGAAACAGAGACGGGCTCCCGGTGAACGCCTCGTTAAGTAAGAGAACGAACACGAGGAGGAGACTACAGGAATGCGAGCAACGAGCCCGAAGAGGCCAAGAAGGATGACCGTAGGAACGATGCGAACTATATTCCTGAAGCCTGAGTCTCATTTTACCTTTGAGTCCCCAAACCCGATCCGTAGCCGAGGCCATCAGCTCGAAGTTTCCACGAGGCACGACACTAAAGTGACGCGACGTCTTTCCGCAGGCATTTGTACGCGACACGGAAGAATCACGTTGATATCATGGCAGATGAAAACGGGCTCTGGGCCGTCTACGCATCGGACAAGTCGACGAACACGATGGTCCTGAAATTCGACGAGACCTCCATGAAAGTCGAGCGGGTCTGGAATCTGACGCTCGATCATCACGCTGTCGGAGAAATGTTCATCGTGTGCGGCGTCCTTTACGGAGTTAGCAGCGTCACCGAAGGCGTTACCCATATAAACTTCGCTTTCGATCTCTACCTCGAGCAGAGCTTACCGGTCAACCTCAACTTCACCAACCCGTATCGTAACACATCAATGATCACCTACAACCCGGCGGAGAGCGGCCTCTACACGTGGGATCATGGACATCAACTGTTCTACCCATTGTTGTTTACCCAGAATGTGGATATTAATCCTATGGCTCCGATTTATCCCCATTTTCGTACAGAAAGCGCCGATAGTGAATAATGGCATCCAGGAAAGGGAGCCCAGAGGTTGGCATAGATTCAAATCTGACGCCTTCGACATGAATTTGATTTTATATTTGTCAAAAGTTGAGGAGTCTGCCAACGTTCTAAGAACGCACAATAAAGCATTTTTGAGACACACACATAAGTTCGCGACTGAGGCGGGCACATGATCCCTGAAAGCCCCTCGATGATGGGGGGCGCCCAGAGGACACCATGATCGGCTGAAAAGACGTCAAGAGAATGAAAGGGAAATGATTGATGTGAATAATTACTGAATTTTATCCCTCCTATAGAATAAAAGCGCTATGTCTGTCCGTCTGTGTGCCATGTTTCGACTGTCCCGTATCGCGAATGTTTCGGAAGATGTGGGACGATCTCGTCTCGTGAAAGCTTGCTCTTTTCCCTCTTATTCATCTTCTATATTCTTGCTGTTCTTGCTGCCCATGCAGTATACGGATATCGTCGCCACCTCGGAAGGGATGAATAAAGGGATCAGCCATCAGAATGCACCCTCTCGTGCTTTGAAATGTCCATCCGAAAACGTTGAGCGATTCCGAAGATTCAGGAGTTCTCCGATTCACTCGTACCCCGGCAAGCGGTATCCCGCCGACTAAGGAGTCTTCCTGCATCCGTAGAATGGTCTCGGAGCGTCATCTTCCCTCTTTGACATGCGGTTCGGAACTGGATCCAGAAGGCAGTCCTGGGATGCCTCGCTGGCGCCCCCCGATCTATCTATGAGCCGGATCTCAATCCGAGAGATACAGTCATCTGTCGCGTCACAAACAATACTCAGATTACAGGATGGAATCTCCGGGAGCACCCTTCTCCGAACTTCTCCATGGTCGAGGGCGAAAGAGTTCGGGTCCCCTGCGAACTAGCTTCCCGGCAAATGACTTCTCTGCCAGAAATCCCGGTACCCGGGCGAACCCAGGAAAGAAGCGCGGCACGCGGGAATGCCTCTTAACGGCATGTGGTTCAATAAGGGCACAAGGATGAACGGCAAGAGCAGTGAGTGTCTACACTCTCACCGAACTTGTCTGTTGCATCACGAAATTTAGTCGCTGGCCGATGCGGTGTGATGTGTGCATGATATTTAGCGGCCGCGCTGCTCTTCCTTGACGAGATGTCGGAAACTACCTTCTCGAGACGCAAACAAAACGTAGTCTTTCTCTCTTCTCTCGTCAGCAGCTAGCTGATATATAGGTCCTCATTACGATTGAAGATTGCTGCCTTGGAAAGCACCCCGAACCTCGGCAAAAAGAACAACGGAACACCGCCACGAACGCCCCATCCTAGACAGATCTCCGACATCCCCCTGCTCTTGTCACGCTACGAGGTTTGATCGACGGAATCCTGCGGTACCTGGGAGCTTCCTCTTCGGCGGAGACTTCGAATCTGCGTCCGCGGTCTGACAGCTCGATTGAGGCTATGCCTCGTCATCCAGACGGGAGTCGCGCGGAACCGGGGTATGGTATAAGCTACAATCTTCAGCCGGGATTCATGATGATTTCGGGCTTTTCTCCCTACCCTTTTTCTGCTGCGTTCCTTCGGTCTCTTGCGAAGGGCCCTGCGAGACTCTGACACGGGCCAAGTACCGGAGGCCTACAGGCCGGCAACGGTCATGAGAATACACCCAAGTACGCGACTGGAGACTGGAGAGTATAGGTATATAACCATGGAGACCTCTTCCGGGCTCCACTAAAAGTCCTAAAGTGGTGACACTGGCTGACTTGTTTGTCCGAGATACTGTCCGCCCAAAACAACGTCAATGAAACTCAATGTTAAGGCCACCCCCCCACTCAAAAGGCGGTTTCGTATCTCATCAGATCATAAGCTGCGAGAAGCTCTCCTCTGGATTAGGAAAAATTTCGAATCCTCGTCACTACCCATGTAGCATCGCGCCTGAGCCCTTCACGTATATCTGGTCATCCATTCAGATCCCTTTGACATATTGAGAACTTGATCCGGAACGCCTGCGGTGACTTCGCGCTATCTGTTTTCTGCAGCAGACCCCTCAGCGAGGGTATGCAAGGAAGACAGCTCGCAGTCGGTCGTTCATTCTCTTTCTGTGATCGAAGCATCTATGAGCCTACCTCCCCAGGGCCTTCTGCCCTCTTTGAGTCGCTGGACTCGTTTACCGACCATTGTAGAGTACGAATCGCTAGCTTTGGCATGTTCTAAGACTGGGTCGTGCACGGCCGCCAGGATCAAGAGGAGGTCCGTGCTTCCACTGCAGAGGATTCCTGCGAGCAGAAATTTACGACATAATCAAACCGACTTCTCCATCGTTCCACCACGAACCACCCCTGTCGAAGACCACGCACATATAGTGATTCCGATTGATTGAGGTCGCTTTCCAGATCAAGCAGTAGGACACCACCCACCTTCCTGGAACCCTTCTAAACCGTCCCCGTCAATTGACCCCCTGTTCATGGATATTGTTGGGAAGAGCGCCGAGCACCACCCTGCTTCTTCCATCGTCCGAAGCAACGCGTTGTGAGCTCGATTAGTCAGAGAAGGATCTGGGGGAAATCACCAAACGATCAACTCTGTTCCGTTACTTCTCGGGTTTATTTCTCTTCCGACACTTCAGCAGTTTCCGGCGCTGATGTCCTCATCTCCCTCGATCCGTTCTCCAACTATATGATCACCATCATCGGCTCCCTCCTCGCAGGTTTCCGCCTCAGAAACGAAGTTCCTCGTCCCTCATACTAGTTTTAACAAACTTCAAGCCCGGACCCCCGAAAGAGAAGCACTCCCCTCGGGATCCGAACCGATTCCAAAATTCTACGACAGCATTGGGAAGTTGCTAGCCTACGACTAGGGTAGTGTCAGACGTGAATTTGTGTTCTGGAACTTCGAGGTTCAAGGGCGCGGGTCCGAGCCGGATGCGACCCGATCCGTCGTAGTGGGAGCCGTGGCAGGGGCAATAGTAGCCCCCGTAGTTTCCTGCGTTCGCAATGGGCACACAACCGAGATGCGTGCACACCCCGAGAACGACAAGGAATTTAGGATTGGCCGTGCGATCGCTGTCGTTCTGCGGGTCGCGGAGTTCAGCGAGGTTCACAGCTGCTTCCCGCTTGATTTCTTCATCAGTTCGGTGCCTCACAAACAGCGGCTTCCCACGCCACTTGAACGTGACGTTTTTACCTGAAAGAGAGTGAGACGTCAGCGTGAATCCCCGGTGAGAATGCGAGTGAGCTTCACCTCACACGTTGGAGAATGCTCATTTCAGTGCACCGCTGTCCTGGCTATGGGAACCGACAAACGCACCTTCGGGAATGGACGTCACATCGATCTCGATCTTTGCCAGCGCCAGAATATCGGCAGATGCCGCCATGGCTTCCACGAAGAAGGCCACTGTATTCTTTGCCGAGTACAGACCGGCAACGCCAACTGCAGCGCCAGCGACGTACGATCCGACAGAGACCTTGCTCTCCCTGGAGTTTTTGGTGACGGTCTTGCGGTCGTCCGGACGGTAGTGATCGAAATTCGGAACCTTCAGATCCGTGTGAGCCAGTCGTATCTGGCACGGGGCCGTTAGAGATCCCGAGACGGCGAGCATGCTTGATCGCTGAGGGAGCGACCTAGCAAGGGCACTAGCGGTGATGGCTGGTCCCTCGTGGGGACCGTTCTCGTGTTTGAGCTCATTGACGGCTCGAGCCACGGGCCGGCTCTGAGAGGGAACCACGCTGCTGGTCGCCTTCAGAAACTGCCCGATTTGCGATGACTTGCCTCGAACCGATATCATTTTCGGATTCTCTAGCAAGAACAGTACACTGTTCACCAACAAACCCTTCAAGATGACCTGAGACCTGAGGTGGTCGTCGATTGTTTACATGGGTCTGTGATCTTTGCCTGATTCGAAACAGTGGTGACCGCAGCGGGCGGGCGGGCAGGACTCTCTCTCAGCAGGACGTGGTAGGGCCACTGATGTTTCGCTCTTTCTATCGTACGTCAGGATCTCTGCTCCCCCATTCCAGGGAATGAGCGGGAATGCAACATAGGATGCGGTTCTGCGGACAAATGAGGATTCCGAGAGGAGAAAGTGCTACGCTTTTTCTGAGGCGAGTTCGACGTCAGAGTCCCTGGATTTGATTCCATTCAAGTTCCCCGGAATCTCGAAGCTTGAGTCCCGGGGCTCACCCGCATGATCACTCCGGGATTTCGATATTTGATATGAGAGCACGATCGATCCAGGAGCTTTCTCCATCGAGATGATTCTCCCTCCCGGTTTCGAAGGGTTGAGAATCGATGGATCCGATTCAACAGTCCAGGAGCGGAAGAGACCGTTCATCGGAGGAGCGATCCCGAATCTCATGGACATTCGTGCCTTCGATTTGAGGCGAGCAGTTCTCGCGAGGGGCGATTCATCGAGTAGAATTCTAGTTCCAGGAATTCCTATCCGCTCACACAGCGGACCTGACCCTCTCACTTATACAATGATGCGCGGCGGCCGAAAGCTGCTGCCCAGCTCATGAAACGTCACTGGGGAAGCTAATCCAGAACCCTCGAATCAACTTCACTCGATTCAAATTCACGGGCATAGCCCACCGGAGACAATTCTGCTCTGTTCTCCCATCCGATTCTCGATTCGATCCGGAATAGACAGTCTCATCCAAGGAATGGCGAGCTCCCCGACAGCCGCAGAAAGTCGCTCTCGTCGCCGCTTCCTCCACCCAAACCGTCAGAGCCTACCGGCCTTGGCTGCTTCTTCGTGCCCTAATGACGTCATTGCCCTTCCCTCGGGTCTGTCCTCGTGCTGCCGAGGACTTGAACCAGGCGACGTTCTCTCGAAGCTGCAAGCGGGCTCAGACTGGCAAGGTTTGCCCTGCTTCGAGCAGCTGACGACCGACTGAGTCCGTGAGTGTGAGGCTGTGAACTTCTGGCGGCAACGAGGAGCGGCGTCTCCGGCGACAGATTGGCAGCAACAGCAGCTTCAGGAGGAGGAAATCGCGAACAACCTCTGCCATCCTAACCCGTTCGCGTGGAGAATCCTCATCCACCCATTCGAGCGATGCCGCACCTTGACAATGATGTCAAACTCGACTTCCAAGATGTCCTCATCCGACCGAAGCGGAGTGAGCTCAGCTCGAGGTCCGAGGTCAGTTTACAGAGAACGTTCAAGTTTCGGAACTCGAAACGAGAACTGAGCGGAGTCCCCGTGATTGCTGCCAATATGGACACTGTGGGTACCTTTGAGATGGCTTCGACCCTGGCGAAAAGCGAGCTCTTCACCGCGATTCACAAGCACTACACTGTCGATCAGTGGGAACAATTCGCTCAGAATCAACCGGAGACCTTGTCGAGAGTAGCGGTCTCTAGCGGCTCGAGCGAAGCGGATTTTGAGAAACTTCAGAAAATTCTCGCTGCCGTTCCCCAGCTCCAGATAATTTGTCTCGATGTCGCCAACGGTTATTCGGATAATTTCGCACTGTTCGTGCGCAGAGTACGGAACGTGTATCCGAATCACGTCATTCTGGCAGGCAACGTAGTGACGGGTGAAATCGTCGACGAACTAATTCGGAGTGGCGCCGATGTCGTCAAGGTCGGAATCGGGCCCGGGTCCGTGTGCACCACGCGAAAAAAGACCGGAGTCGGATACCCCCAGTTGAGCGCTGTCCTAGAGTGCGCGGATGCTGCGCACGGATTGGGAGGACACATCATATCGGACGGAGGATGCACTTGTCCTGGAGACGTGGCCAAAGCCTTCGGGGCCGGAGCTGATTTCGTCATGCTCGGTGGAATGCTCGCTGGTCACGAGGAGAGCGGTGGAGAAACCATCGAAGTGGATGGGAAGAAGTACAAAACCTTCTACGGTATGTCATCGGCGACGGCAATGGAGAAATACCACGGCGGTGTCGCCGAGTATCGTGCCTCGGAAGGAAAAACAATTCAGATGCCGTACCGGGGACCCGTTCAACAAACAATCTCTGACGTGCTCGGTGGGTTGCGGAGCGCATGCACATACACTGGATCCGCCAAAATCAAGGAGTTGCCTCGACGGACAACATTTATCCGAGTCAGTCGACAGCTCAATGAAATCTTCAGTGGTAGAGAAGTTTGAAATTGGATGCAAAGCTAGATGTTTCCTTACCCCGTTCGAATAAATAAATCCGAATGAATCCCGGAATCGACTTTCGCTCGGAATCGTACTCCTTTGAAATCGTCTCCGGGGGCGGCATCAGCTGGTCTCGATCCACGACATTCCAACCGAAAAAGGGAGTTCGCCGTCGTTCCCGCGTGCTACCCAGGTAGCATAAGCCCGAGGGACACACACTAGGACGAAGACCGGCGCGGCGTGCGGAATCGGTGTCTATACGAACGCGAGGCACATGACACCCGATCTCTTGATTGCGAAAGGATAGCAGAATAGCGTCCAAAAATCATCAATACGAACTTTAAAAATTCTCTCGTTCGCAAGTTCTTCCCGCATTCTTATATTCTTGTGGCGTTCGTTCTACTCCGGGCTGTGTCACTCCGTTGACTCTTTTCGAGATCGCCGGGGTCAGCCGAGAACGGTACTTGAGTCCGTCGTACAATCAGACAATTCGATATCGTGACGGAAGCTATACAAACCGACGAGTCCTAGAGAGTTTTATCTAGCGAAGACTCATCCACACAGATAATTGTGACGACAGGCTGCTCCTTCCCAAAGTTCAACAATTTATTCGTTGATTCACTACTTCTTGACATGCTAGGAACATCGTTCGTCTACCTATTCATTAAATTTACATATTCACACTCTCAACTGTCTTCCACATTCTGAAGGAGGAACCTCTCGAGGAATGGCCGACATTGCGGAAAAGCCCTTGAATCACAGCAGGAGCAGCTCTCGTAGGCAGGATGAAGCGGGTCAGGACTGGATAGAGGTCTCGAGACCTGACCTCTAGGTGGACGACTTCGAGGTCCCCCGCGGAAGACGATCCCTCGCAGATGACGCTTAGGAAGAAGACCACGAGGATACGTTGAGGCCGAATCAAGTGCAGGGAGCTGCATCATGAGACCTCTCCTGACTCCTCTCACGGATCACGGACGAACAAGACCACAGACCTGCTCGATGTCATGGGAGGTAGTTCGGGGCTGTCCAGTCCCACTGTCCACCGTGCGAGGGATCCAAGCTTCTCTTGTCAAACTTCTCCCCTCCTACAGTTGCGTCGTTCATCATTCTATTGGTACTCCTAGGAGCTGATCGAGGGTACACCGAGAGGAGTCCCGACAGCTTCATAATGCAAGTAAAACCCGAAAAACCCAAGTATCCCTGCGGGCTCGAGTTTGTGAACAAAATCCCGGGATCCCTAGAAGACTGCCCCTGATGCCGCCAAAGCATCGAATATCGATTTGAATTGTTCGAATAAAGGTTCCTCTGCGCATAGGGGGAACTCGGGGGGCACTGTTTTAGTTAGTAGCACCGCCGGTATCTCTTGAAGATCCTTCCGCTCGGTGATTCTTTCCTTGTACACAAGGTCGTTCTCACGATGGCGTTTCTTGAACTCCTGCTCGATGACAGCGGCTTGCTTCTTCCAATGTGTCCCGAAAACGAGGATCGTCACGAAATTCGCGTATTTATTGGCTTTTACGAACATCTCCATGGCGAGCTGTAGTCGAGCCAGCTCATCCCCGACGCGTTTCTCAGAGCTGTCCGCTCGCGCTTGATGATACTGAGCCAGTCCTTTGAAAGCGTACTCCTTAAACTGGATCACGAAGGACCACTGATCGCTGCACGGTTGATGTTTTTTCATGTGTTTCCATGACGCTTCGTAGAGATCGGCGCTTGCTTGACTCAGCTTGGCCAAGATTGTCGGGGAATAATTGCTGTCGGAATACGCTTTTAAGTAAACACATTCCTGTGCTTGACCGAGGGCGAGCTTCTCGAGCGCTTGTAATGAGTCACTCATCAAGTCGGTGGTCATGCCCGTCATCGAAGCTACCCGGCTCACGTGTCTGATGTACTGAAAGATACCGGCACTTCTCTGCAGGGCCTTAATCCCTTCCCGGAGATCTTCTTCTCTCATGGATTCCGCCAGCTCAGCCGCACGTCTCGACAGACACGCTGCCAGATTGAACAGCGCACAGGCTTTTTCGAATGACAGCGTATCGCTCGTGTAGTAGGTGTGGTACGTGATGATGCTCCCGCTCGGGAAAGCGTTTTTCCACGTAGATTGGACACAGAGTTTCTGGGGCGGTAGGAGCGACTCGAGACTCCACAAGCCATCCAAGTAACGACTCAGAGCTTCCTCGAGGGAAACTCCTACCGTCAATCGTTGGTGTCCAGAGACCGCATCGATGCGCAGGGTGTCCAGCTGCTTCAGGGCTCCACTGAATAGATTCCGAGTTTCCGCGTCAACTGAAACTCCGAGCACTTGTTCCAGAGACTCCTTGAAACTCAGAGCCTCCGTGCCCTTCTGAGGTGTTGCAAGGAAACCTGCCATCTTTAGAGCGAGCACTTGGTGGCTGCTGATGTTGGTTGGACTTCGTGTCCGAGGCTCCGGATTCACATGGAGTATGCCTGGGACCACCAAAGGCGGGCGCCGCCAGCTATACCAAGATTCGGAGGCTGACGAACGATGTGGGCAAACAGTTCTTTCTCGAATTTCATCAGATGAGTTTACGTCCAGCCGATATCAGCAGCTGATCCACTTACTCATTTCCATTGAGCGAGGAGGTTGGCGCGCTTAGTCACTTGAAGCAACGACGCGCGAACTTCAAAAAGGAATATTGCGATCGCGAACTCGCACTCTCAGGGAGAGCATAGGCGATCTGCGGTCTCGGGATCTTTGAGGAGTCGTTCCCGAGTGAAATGAGCTCGATCTGCTGCCAGTTCGATTTTCTTGCTGAAAACTGAGGCTCGGACCAACAACTCCCTTTGTGAGTCTTGTATTACCTCCAGTCCACCCGGACTCAAGGGGATACGAGCAGCGATTACACACAGTCAGAGTCTCTGCTGTAGGAAGTGAGATTCAAGTCCCATTTTCGCGCCTGCCCCTCCTTGAAGCCCGCTTGCGTTCTAGAGATGCTGACCACATTCATTGCATATGCGCTCATTGTGACAGCTCCTGGGCAGCGTCATGGGAATCGCAGTGCGCGCGACCGGTCGGTTTAGAAAGACACAACGAGTTTTCTTTGCTAGGCGTTTTATTTGCTTCCAAGTTCTTCTCACATAGATTATGCGGCTCTCGTCTCCGCCTACACACGAGAGACCGAAACATCATGACTCTCCAAAATCCCGGCGTGAGCTTTACAAATCTCGAGTTCTTTTTTACATTTTTTTGCTCTATCTGTTTCTTACAAAAGATGATGTCGACAAAGCTCCATTATCTATACAGATCTCGAGCCCTGCTTATTTAGCGGCTCATCTCGGGTTTTTATTCGTTTGCATCAATTCTGATGTGTCCCCTCGCTCCATGACGTTGCGATACAAATTCAATCATCATCATAACCACACCAAGCATGCGTTTGAAATCCATGACTTCGCTCGACGCGCACACACACAAATGAGCGGGTATCCTGCTCGCATCAACCGTCTGTCTCGATAAGCTCAAACCTCTAAACTAAACTCTTCTCCGCAGATAGGAAGAATCGAAGATTATACGCTCGTTCACTCGTTTTTCTTGAAAAATAAAAGGAGTTCATTTGCATTGAATCGCTATTCATTGTCAGAAAATATTGCGAGGATCTTCGACGGATCTCTTCCTGTTCTTCCTTCGCTTTTCTCTATCCGATGAGCGAGATACCGGACGTGCGCAGAGACGAATCCTCCAGCTATTCCTCCGAAGCGCTTGGATCCGAGGCTCACAATCACTAATGAGTACCAAATTTTGGCCAACAGAAAGCCGATCGAAAGCCAGACGCTGTTTGCATAGTATCTAGATCTTCGTATTGCGTGAATCTCCGGAGTCACTAATCATCCGGGCGCGGCGGTGGTACTACTACTTCCCCATCCATCGGATCATTCCTGCACGAGACGCTCCTTTGTTGGAGAACTCGACAGGGAGTTCGATCGCCTTCAGGGGCTCGCTTGCCCGATATATCGTCAGATGTTCGCTATCTTCCTCTCATTTCTCTCGCTGATATACACCGACGGACGGTCAGTCAGTCAGTTAGTGAGCCATAAACTCGGTCGAGTCCTCTGAAGAGGATCTTTCATCGATCCGGTGATCGGCTTCAGGTCCTCTCCGAGCGCTTCGGGATGCGCTTCGGGATTCCCAGGCGATGGTCGATTTGATCGACTCTAATGACTCAATCTTGACCAACGAATCTTTGATCCCTGCGAGATCCGTTCCCGCCGTCAATGTCCCCGCGAAGTTTTTCATCTAATCAGAGATGTTCGATTAAATCTCCCGACCTGTAGAATGATGCTTTTCTCGCGTATTCGCTCGTTTCGAATCCCCATAGGAGTTTCTTGCACAGTGTTTACACAAAATCAGTAGCATCCAGCGAGTCGATGTCGCACCGACAACCATCAACCGTTGCATGATTCCCGCACACCATCATCCATATCGATCAATAACAACAATATTGAGTTACACGATTGTACAAGCCCGGTGATTCACCTGGTACGTGGTTATATCCTCTCATTCGCCTCCCGTACTGGCTTTTGCTAGATTCGAGAAAGGACGATCCTTTGAAACCCGTACAGATAGACCTGTCATATAGACGAGATCCCGATCCCGGGAACTGTAACGCAAGTACGCCTTTGTGTCTGCACGCATTGTCAGCCTTTAAATTAGAGCAAAGTCCTCCAGAAGAACAGGGGGTGTTCGGGAAGAGAACGCTATGTGTGAACCGCCAACTCGACGCTTGGAAATGAGCCGGAAAGAACGATGCGGTTTCGCGTGTTTTCCCGCGAGAACCGATTCATGTTTCGGCATGCTTTCAGCAGCCCAGTCCGTTGACTGTGTGTGAGGCGGTGATCTCGGCATGTCTCGATGGCTGCTTGAGGGCACGCGAACAATTACCGCGCTACACGATTTACCAGCGATGCTCTGACTTTCAGTCTGGACGTGGCTTCGGGAATTTCCTTCCTCTCTCGGAATCTTCCGCTCATTTCATACGCATTCCCTCCTCCAAGTCGCTCGCTCGAGAACTTCGAGGAGAAATACGAGAGAGTCAGAGCGACGAGCCAGCAGACGCCAAAGAAGATCTGCTTTGAGATTCTTGCCTGTCATATCTTCAGCAAAGCAGATCTTACCGACACCAGTTTATGTGTATTCGTCTCAGCAGCCCCCGCTCGCGCTGTCGTTTGTGTGTCCAGTCGGTCGAGAGCGATCGCGGAAATCTTCGAAATTCACTAAAGTCTTTTCTGGCACGCTAAAATGAGCGATAATAGAAATCGTGCTCCATTCCGCTAGGAATCAGGATCCACTCGTTAGAGATGAACCCCTTCCGCACAAGTCGAGCCGAAACAAGCGATACGCTCAAGACCTGAACGCCGATCGTTTTCGCCAAGGTAACGGCTCTTCGTGAGATGAGCGAGAGACATTCGATGACGCATGAGAGCCGTGTTCGCGCTCCGCCATGGTATCGATTGCTCGCTCGTTTCATCCTGGGAATCAAACAGATCAGAACGAATTCAATCGTTCGATCGCCGTCCAAAGCTCTCGATACGAGCATCGAGTAAACGTTGAGCGGTATCTTCCTCTCGAGATGAGATACGGACGAAAAACAACTAGTCGAGGACACTGCAGGAAAAAGGGACCATATCGGTCAAATCACGGCTTGTGGGAGGCGTCAATTGAAAGGGAGCCAACAAGCATTCGGGTGGCATAGAGACTCGATGAGCTCGTAACCCGCATCGACGAAACCGCATCGAGGCCATCGATCATTGCACTTATCTTTCTTCTGCATGATGTGTTTGTCTTTTTCTCGCCGTTTCTCTATCCGTCCTTACGCCAGTTTTTCCCTAAATACAACAATAAACTTTCCGTAGGCCTGTACGGAAGCTACGGCCAGAACGCGAGTCCAGCCGGGCTTCTCAGCGTAACGAACACGAGATCAGAGCCTGGACGAGCAACAACGACGGTCACTATGTATGTCTCATCATTGAACAAGCTTTATAGGTTTGTATCGATGCAAACTACGCGCATCGATCCTTTGTGAACGGACGACGACTTCGTGTGAGCCACTCGAGAATGAATGAAGAAAAAAGTTCACTAGATTGTACAGTGGCTAAATTATCTCCTACATCCGATTAGTCGACCGACCAACCTTATTCCTACTTCGTCTCTCCATGTTACCAGGCCCCCGTCTCTGGCTCGAGATGCCGTTCATATGGCTCTGATGATTTTGGCTCGTGAGGGGGCTCTGTTGCTGAGGGCCCAATGGCGGCGACGAATGTTGGTTAAAATGATGTGGGGGCTGATGGTGCACGACAGTCGATTGATGGTGCACGGTGACTGGCGCATGGTTATGCCGGCTTTGGCTCTCCTCGCAGTCCTGCGGAGGGTTGAAAACGTTCACGTGAGAATCATTATTATCGGCCAGTAATCTGCAATCATTTCGCAACGGAGGGTTCCCCATGTGATAGGAAGGAGGATGGAGTGTCCTGGTTCCATCTTTGAGGCGGTGAGATAAACTAAGAGAAATTTAATCGAAACACTCACGGAGCTCTCAGGATCGATATCGCTTCGGCTCTCTTCGTCGTCTTCTTCTTCTTCCTCGTCATGCCAACTAGCCTTGTCGGAGGCGACTGAGCTGCGGGACGACGAGCACGATTCTCCGTTTCCTGACGACGGGTAGACCGAGAGACTTCGCTTGCCGCTATCCCAGCTCCCACTTCCGTTCGATTGCGCATATCTGGGATGGAAGATTGTGGGTCAGGTTCGGAGAAAAATAGCATACGGAGCCTCCAGCGACGTGGCGACCCGACCAATGGAAATATGTTCCACGACGAGGCTCACCTTTGGTTATTGTTGTTGTTATTGTTATTATTGATGTTATTCGTCCCGTGTCGATAATGTCCGTTTGAGTGATGATTCAGACTATGTTCTCGGTAAACCCGCGGCAGTCGGTGGTTCAATTCAATTTCATCCTGGGAATCATTGAGTTCTTCTAATGAGCTCGAAGCTCTCGTCCGGACCGGCGAGAAGGTCGAGTCGAGCCACAGACGGTAGTCGATGACTGCGTCTGTGATACGAATGACCCGACCGAGAATCCTGTGGAGCGGGAACAGTATTTTTGAATGAGCAAAGATCCCCCTCGCCCCATGAAACACGACCCGTTTCAGCTCAGAATGACTTGGGATGAATCCACCATACGACTCACGTTTCTTTGAGATCGACCGCGGTCTCGTAGGATGGATGCACCGCGAGTTCGAGTTTGCTGAACGCGGCGTCGAAAGCTTTTTGTACGTTTAGCGCGCCGTAAGAACTTCGGCCGATGTCGTTGCCGGGCGTTAGTGGATCTTCGATGCATAGAATCGATGATGTATCGTGAATGACCCCCGCTCCCGAAGTCTGTCCTTGAGCGGTGGCCATTTCTCTCTGGAGGGCTTCTTTGGACATGTAGCTCCCTCCGTCCTTTATACGAATACCAACTTCGGCATAATTAAAGTAACGACCGTACAACTCGAAGAACTCTAGCAGAAGAACGCCCAAGTTGACGTTCGACAGCGGCGACTGCAACTCTTTGATGCGCAGATGCCGCTGGAGGAAGGAAACAACGAGGAGGATTAAACTGTACGATGAAATGCCGCCCGTGAACACTTCGTTGAGATCTCGTTGCAAGAGGTACTGCTTTAGCACAAATACGAGCTTGGGTAGAGGGGGGAATGTTTTACAAAAATCCTTGATCAGCTTCGCTGATTTGACTCCGTTTTTCTGGTTGAATGATATGTCCACCTGCGAGGAAAATCAATCTTGGTCACGGGGGAAACGATCGCACAGTTTTCACGCCGACGCCGTACATCTCTCGCTTTGAGCCCAACTAGCGGAGGGCACGTGAACTGACCTTGACGTTTGTGCTTTGCTCGGTGAATTTAACAATTGGGACCGATGCTCGGTCGAGAACTTTAATGGTAGAGGCGGAAGCAATTTTCTCTTGGATCAAAGCTTTGTGAAGAGTGAACATGGGTAATGTCTCCCAATCGCCCAATATAACCTGAAAAAGAGCGTACGTAAATTCGGGGGTCCTGGGCGAGTATATTCATCATGATATACACTTAACATTCGGTTCCTCTCACCAAGTCTATATCACTAGTGGGAAGGTAGAGGCCGGTACAAAAACTCCCGAAAACCTCGCACTGGGCCTGGGGCCAAAGTTGTCTCACAACTTCTTTGACACGGTTTACGACTTCTTGCCGCACTTGATGTTCCGTCCTCGTTGGTTTAATGTACTCGTAGAATTCTTCGATCTCTTCGTGGAGCCTGCTCTCAGGAAGGAAGAGAAATATATTATTCGTTCATCGGCATTCGAGTATGACAGAAATAGGCGTCACAGCGCGCAGGACGCACAGAACGAGATGAATTCGTGGGAATCCTAATCCGCCAGAATAATTCCATTTTTCAAAGAATAGATAATAATACGGAGGAACTAAGCGTAGGGAACCGTGTTCGGATCGCCCCGAAAGAAGTATATATTTCTCATCAGAAGCGGATATGCTGCGACCTCGAGATTGGAGCCGGCAGGGGTTCAGAGGTCCAGGACCATCCAGAGATGGACGTCGTCACGGAGCTTATGGCCAGGATTAGCGTCGACCCAGCTCCGCTCGTCTCGTATACAATATCATGACCCTATATGTCCGCTGCCCCCCGCACACTCACCCGACGATCCCACGCGAGTAGATTCTCCCAGGTCTCCGCCAGGGTGTACCGCCATACTTGCTTATCAATTGTGGGTTGCGATTCAGCGCGAAAGTCGAGGCTCGATTGGTCTTCGACCTATCTTTTGCGTAACCATATTTGTTTTCCATTGTTCCGCTCGTAACGGAGCCGAGAGGAATGAAGTCGTGGTTATCGGCAACACCTGCAAACACAAAGATACGGGTAGGAAGAATTCTCCATGATCGACGACACCTCGAAAATCCGTAGAACGTCGATCCTGGGTGAGTCCTTCGGTATAGTCGGAGCCTCGGCATCGAATTGGCGCACTGTGTGAAGCGTGGCGAACTCTGACGTCAGAATATTCGTGAACATTTGTCTGTTTAAGAGGAGGGTACAACAATGGAGGATACGACTCTCGAGGCTAGTTCTGTCAACTCGCATCGAGCGCTTCATGGTGGGACGCCGAGCGACTGGCGGACTGATTGAATCGCATCGAGGGCCACCCGGAAGACTGGCCGAAGTCACCTGGCCTCCAATCCCAGGTCTTCCCGCGTCAAAACGGGAGAACAGTTCGTGATCGGCGAAATAAACCTCTCGAAGAACTTCAGTAGGCACAGAGCTGTGACGAAATTTGTCCGATCGGCCGCTTTGCCCTCTGTATGCGCCCAGGTGAATAAGGGTAGTCCGGGGGCGAGGAAAGCCGCGCCCGTCCTCGTAGGATACGAGTCGCGGCAGCGGATTTCTCAGTTGGAGAGAGAAGCTCCCTTCTATCTACCTACGTTGGAGGACAATGAGTGGATCGCCTCTCGATCGGCATTTGAGCGGAGTCCGCACATGGAACGGATCGATAATCATACCTGCAGTGACAGGGTCTACGGATCGTCTGACAACTTGGAGAAATTCCGCAAGTCGAATCACAAGTGCCATGGTAAGGGTGAGAACGAGCAGACTTCGTTCTCCGAAATGACCGGGTGCTTATTGACAAGATTCTCGACACCAAGCTTGTCGGGTAAGGCCTCTGTGGCCTCTCAGCTAAGAAGTCGGCCACTGCGACTTCTAAGTGACGGCCAGCGCTCTCGGGAACCTTCTCCCTCAGACACTGAGGGTACTCGTTTCTAATCGGATACAAATCTCATTCTAATTTTTCGGCCGAAACAGATCGATAGTATCTCCCGGGCCTGAATACCCCTCTTCGATAACGAAAATCGTCATCGGAACGACATTCGAGAAAATCCGCGTCGATGCAGAGTCTATTACGTGACCCCCTACCCTTCCCGAGGGGGGCAAGTCCCCCCCCCCCTCCTCGTCATGATTGCGCCGTCGCATATGGCGTTTGAGCTAGCTCTACAGACAGTATATCCTCCCGTCAAGAATTTTTCGAATGTCGCAGAGTCGCGCGGTAGGTCACACAGAGGGACAGACAGACTGTCGGAACCACCGGCAGTCGGATAGACGGACAGATGAGCGCAGATCGAGCGAGGGAGCGACCAGCGGCGAGCCAGCCAACAAACTAGGCGATCGACCAACCGACTGATTGACCCGTATTAAAAACGCACCCACCTCGTCTAACCAAATATTTGCTCAAAAGATGACTAGTTTGTTTAGAATGACGAACGATTCACCATAGGTGTTCGGATGAACGCTCACCATCCATAATTCTTTCCCAGAGCTGTTGCGCTGGACCTTGTTGTTCTGGTTGATACCACCCGATATTCGGATCCATCAGATTACACGAGAGAACGAGATGTTCCCAATGATGCCTGAAATGAAATTAGAAAATGGATCTCTCACTCGCAATGTCTGGACGAGAGTCTCCGATCCCAGACGCGCGAAGTCGACCTCCCGTCGAATGGGGAATTTCCCGGATGAGAAAGTCACCTAGCATACTGGGCTCCTGATTTCTCTCGAGCCGGCAACGCTCCGTCACTCCGAACTCCTCCAGCTCATCACGCTAATCGAGAGTCGGCAAACGAAGGCGCACGCTTACGAAACTTCGGGAGAAGAGCAACCTATTCGGCGTGAGCGATACGCCAAGAGCAATACTGGTGGCTCGAACGGCGGCTCCCGAGTTCGAACGGCGGCTCCCCCTGATTCAGATCTCAGTCAGCAGGGATTAGGCGTCAGAATCCAGGGTCTTCACGTCAGATCCTCCATGGGGCTGTAATTCAATTCACGCTCAAATCCCCATCACGAGCACAGCGAATTCCGGCCGAGCGCCTGGCTATTCCTCGTTTCGACCGAGTCTCTAGCTTTCGGCCGAACACATAGCAACACGCGGCTGAGCTCCGTCAGGGAACGCGACAGCTGATCGGAGCATGGCGTATCGAACAAACCTCTAGGTACTCAGTAAACGAGATCGGTTCCACACGAAACGATTGAGAAACGAAGACTCAGAGCGACATCCAGTTTCCTTCCTGTGGGATCCGATAGCGAGCGGAGGACGATCGTTTGAATATGTGAGATTCGCTACGTTCAAGGTACGTGCTCCACATTGATGTTTTATGATAGGGAGTCAGGTGTGCCATGTGAGACGACAGCCAAAACACTCGGATGAACTCCGAGACCATCCAGCGTTCGACCCGATTTGCGCCTCACTTAGATTGGGACCCGGAATCCTCACGCCTCAGTGGCGAAATGAGAAGCTCGACCAATTCGCATGTGTTCTGATGAAGAGTTCCAGAGCGCGTTCTGCCTCACAGATGGGGCGTTTTTGGAGCGGATGCCCGAAGGGAGCCCAATAGCGATCATATGGTGGGTCTCCTCCGGATCGGAACGAGGTCGAATCGCGCACCGAATTTCACATTTGGGAAAACTCGCGAGAAGGAGCCAGCTCGAGTATTCGAAGTTATCTCTTTCAGGCGGAGAACCGAACGGATGAATTATGTTCTGAGAGCGCTCAGTGGAGATCTCCCGGATCGCAGTCTCCAACAATTTGGTACGGGAACATTTCGAACGCGAAGAGTTCGATCATTGGGGGGGGAAAGGGAGTCGAGGAGTCTCGCGGCTCTTTTCCTGGTTGGGCCATACCCACTCTCTAATGGGCCTCGACATCCGTTCCGCTCGGAGATCATCGCGGACCGTCGCGAGTCGCGAGCACTCGATTTCCTCTTACCTTCAACTTTCGACGTCCCGTTGCTAATGAGAAATTCGAACGGGAACTGCTTGACGTGTGGTCGCCACTCACCGGGCACGACAACTTCCCACAGAATCCGTCGGACACTGGTGGCCGAACGCCACTATGGAGACTTCTCGAGCAGCCCACCAACCAACGATGTTCCACAGCAGTGGGCCAATATTCTCCTCGGCGGCGGCTGATGATCTTGTGTGTTGCTCGGATGGCGCGGCGGGCGGGGACAGTCGATGGCGGGCTTTTCGCTTTCCGGCGGACACGATATGCGAGGTTTCCTCTCTGGTATAGCCTGCGTCGGGAACAATTATAACGTTCATCATCCAGTTCCTCGATGCAGAATGTTGAATTTTCGGGCCGTTCTGCTCCCCTCGCTGTCAACAGAGTCCGATTGGCGTCTTCGACGACAAATAATTTCGAGTCCTGACAACGGCCATGAGCCCGAGGGATCGAAACCGGAATGCAGAGTAGATTGGTGCGCTCCTTCTCGGAAGAGCGTAGGAGAAAGGAGATCGTTCGCACTTCGGCGGCAGGAGTCTTTCATCCGCTCTCGCAGTCCGCTCCTCGCTGCGAAAGTCCCTCCTATCGATGGCCTCTCCCATGGCTTGAAATGTTTGCCGGCAGCACGATTCTACCTCCGACTCCCTTGGTACGGTCTACGAATCTATCTGCGAGCCGAATACGTAGAAAGCTGAATGGTATCGTCCTCGGGAGGAATTCGTAACCTGTTGGTCGTGATCCGAAGATACCCCAGAATCAGCTCGCAAATTGTGGCCAGCACAAATCCGGGCTCCCATATACCCCAGGCTTCCACCAATTCGGTTGGAGACTTCCGTTCCTTCGATCCTCGGAACTGCCCTCTGCCTAGGCGGATAGAAATCGAGTTCTCACCCAGGGGATTCCGAGAAATCGACTCCAGAACATACGACAACCCCAGAACGTCCCTCGCTGAATGATGCTGAAAAATCGCTCGAGGGAAAACCACGACATCAGGTCATTTATTCACCACTATCATGACAGCGTTCGATCTCATTCGCTTATAACTTACTCCATCTAAAGAAAAACCTGCCGATAGTGAAGCGATCGAGCAAGCACAGCTGTACCCGTTAGGAAACGTCGACGGGAGCAGCAGGTCTCCAGTCACCATTGGCTCACTCAGAAACCGTGTACCATTGTGCATGTTGGCTTGATACTTCAACGACGGATCACCGCGGGAACGACGTCCCAAGCTCTCACTGACTGTTGATTGATAATATATTTTATGCTAGGCCAAATAACATTCAGGTCATCATTTTCTCGGGCTCTTCCATATATTCGCGGAAAGCTTCCAGGAACTCTGCAACGTCCGTGTCGCTCATAAGTCGCGCGTCGAACGAAACGGTCACCGTCATCAGGGTGTCAACAGTACGAGCTGATGTGAAAACCTGACGGCCCCCACCAACGGCCATAATAGCTGCTTGAGGAGGATTTATGACAGCGGTGAACTCCGTGATGCCGAACATTCCGAGGTTGCTGACGCTGAAGGAGCCTCCCTCGAATTCGTGGGGTTTCAATTTGTTCTCACGAGCTTTCGTAGCGAGCTCCTTAATCGAGTTGCTGATTTCACTCAGTGATCGTTGGTCGGCATCCTTGACGATTGGAGTTATCAATCTGCGGCAAAGAATCCATCAGACGCGAGAAAGGACTGTTCGTGCGGCGGAGGCCAACAAGAAGCTGGTCATACTTCAAGTTATATAGGGACCCCTCGAGTGAGAGGATAGAAAAAGCATGAAACGCTAATCTCACCCGCTGTCGGTCGACACCGCCACGGAAATGTCGACTTTTTCTTGTTGCTTGCCGTCTTGGCTCTGGGAATCCCACGTCACATTGATCTGAGGAACTTTGCGTAGCGCCAAAGCTACGGCTTTCACAACGAAGTCGTTCACGGATACCTGGATCGCAAGCCGGGAATGATCGTTCGGTCGAGAATAGGAGTATACATTAAAGCATATTATGTCGCTCCATAGGCGACTTGATCCTCCACTTGTTTCGTCTGAATTCGCTCCCTCACCTTCACGTTCATTTCGGCGAGTTTTTTCCTCGTCTGAAGAACTTTACCCACAGAAACCTCGTAACTCGTATAGCTGTGTGGTACCGTTGATTTTGAGAGAGACAAGCGTTTCGCAATGGCACGTCTCATGTTGGTGAGTTCGATGTCCTTGTAAGCAGGCTCTGGTGGGGGTCCGACCTCAGCAGATGGGCCCTTAGCTTGTTGGGTCGCTGAAATCCCAGTCTGGGCTGCTTTCGAAAGCGCGGCTGCCCCACCTGAAATAGAATCCGATCCTCAACTTTCGAAATGCAGAGATATCCCACATGCAATTCCGCTGTATCTGTATCCCGATTGACCGAATCGGGGATGTATTCATTCTGACCTGATTCTATGAAACGCAAGACGTCGCCCTTGAGCAAAACATTGTGGGGACCAGTTGCTGGAACCTGGGATGCCTGGAGGTTGTTCTGAGAGAGCAGAAGTTTCACAGCAGGACCGAGTAAATTCAAGTTTGCTGAACTGCTCGGGCTCTGGGCGACGGGAGTTGCACGTGGGACTGGAGCGGGACTAGCGGCCGTCGGTGGGCCGGGGGCGCTAGATTGCGCAGCTGCCGGAGGCGCGGTATCCGCCGGAATGTTCACATCTTTCCAGTCTTCTCCTTCCTCGACCATGATCCCTGCAATATAGAATTGAAGGTTCAGAGCTCCTATTTTCCGTTCTGTGCCGGTCTTGTTCCATAGGCGGAGTATCAGCCCACAGGGTGAGAGAAGTCGCGCACCGATAAGTGTATTGATGGGAATACTTTGATCACCGCTAGGCGCTATGATTTTCGCCAGAGTTCCTGGTTCTTCGACTTCGAAAGCTACGACGGCTTTGTCTGTCTGAATCTCGCAGAGAACATCTCCCGGCTGAATGGCATCGCCTTCGTTCTTCATCCATCGAACAATAACTCCTGCAAAAGAAAGCTTTCAAATCATTGAAGCCGAATGCAACATCCTCAAAATTTATCGCGCCATTCACCATATCAACGTCGATTATTTCAACTTCCCGAGGATTCACCCTCATCAAATGTATCGACTTCCATAAAAAATAATGTTTGAATTGATTGAGGTCGTACTTCCGTTCACTTGGATTCAATTGCCCTGATCCGCGAACGATCGGCAATCATTAATAAATAGTCGGTCGGATGTTTCTTCAATCACTCAATGATTCACGGGCTCGAGAATAGCCCATCAAAGATATCCAGAACAAGGTGGATCGGCGTAGCGATCTCTCAATATCTACACTGCCTATGCGTCCGATACCAGAATCGAACATTGGAGGTCATACGGCGATCATCGCCGTCGACAGGCCATAACTGTACCTTCGGTCATGGTGGGTGACAGCGACGGCATCCGCAACTGGATACCGTCGATTCCTAAAACGATACGAGTTCTGTGGATACATCGCGCGTTCGGAGCGAAAACTTTGGATCCTCGAAGAGCAGCGCGAACTGCAGGGCCGAACATCCCGACGACCATGGTGCTCTAATGCTCTGTGTTGTTGATGGCCTGCCCGGAGAGAATTCAGCCTCAGCGGCGGCGCCAGCACAGAGGACAAGAAAATGGTGCTGACGACAAAATGGCGCCCTTTCGGAAGCTTTTCGCGCACTCTACACCGGTGCGTACGATTACCGGGATACTATTGACGCGATTCGAGCTGGCGAAGCGACAAAGCCGACGACCGACGGGACTGAGGAGGGAGGGGGGTGGTTGGAGAAATTATTTCGCTTCGGCGCCGACAACTTTATAGAGCTAAGGTTCGGGGTCCAAGCCCATATTGTTCGGGCTCCTCGGAGAGAGGTGTGGGACGATCGCCCAATCTTCCGAGCAGTTCCTGCGATTGGGGAATTCCCAATTCCTCACCTTGACTTTTTGCCGGAAGGCCCATCGATTCGGGTCGAGGCGCCTTCTCCCGGACTTCCAGGTCATGTCCAACTTCGTAGAGTTCGCCGCTGCTCCGTCGTTGCCCGTTAGAGCAGGAAAGAGAATGCATCCTATTTTTTTAACCTCAGATCACGTGGTGGATCGTATATTCGCAAGTGAATCCGCTCAGAATGGACGATAATTTTCGATGATTGACATTATTCTTATAATTCCTGATGCAGTCGTCCAACGAGCGGAATTCCAATACGACTCACCATTGGGTAGTGCACTGCGTTGCGGTCATTTCAGCAGAGCGCTCTTTCGTCCCGGGAGGTCTTTTCCTACGAATTCGTGAGCACCTACAATGGGTCGCACAAATTTCTAAGGAAATCATGTTTCGGCATCTCTGCATGCAACACATACTGGCATGAATTTGGAGGTTTCAGACGGCAAGGTTTTTCCTCGATCACTCCGAGAGCGATCCGAGATGAGGAAGAGAGTCTCACGGGTGCAATTGTCGCCCTCGATGTTCCTTACCGAAGATCCCTCGGTCTAATCCTTGAGATCCTCGCACTTTTCGAGTACGATGATCAACGGCGCCGTCAAGCCGTCATTATCGGAGGCTTTCGAGAGTCTGCGGGACGCTCGGAAACCGGATCCGAATTCCTATAGAGGGATTTCAGGACCACCATTCGGGAACCCTTGAAATAGCGCGCGGGCGAGGCAAGCCCCGAGTGACCCTGAAACCTATTGTATTCGTCGGGAAAAACGACCCGTCATCTTTGCCGTGCCGTCATGTCACATGTAATATCAGATTGAAAGCAGCCGCATTGGGGAGAGGGCAGCGTGCCGAGTACTCACGGTATCGATTCTGCTGGCAGAGGACAATATTCACGGAAAATCACGTGGATGATTAAGCGTGGGTGACTCCGCCATCATCGCTAGCGAGCTCTCGATAGATGTTCGAAGACCAAATCTACCTCTCGGTGAAGATGAGTCACGACGTGCGTGAATCCCAAATCGGCATCATTCCTAACAGCAGATCAGTGTGCTCTGCTCGAACTCGATTGGAACCGATGCGATTCGCAGGGCAGACCGTGGTTACGTCTCGCGGGGACCGCGTTCGGAGATCGGAAGCCTCTACCGATACGGAAATCGTGGAGCCAACATTCGCTCCGAAGAAATGCTTCACCGTCCAACGCAAGCGAGCCATCTGAAACCCGACCGTCAACATCAGGGCATCTCGAGACTCCACATCATAAGTCGGAACGGCCACAAAAAAATGGATATGGACTGGAAGAAAGTCTTGAAAGACTCATCGGCCTCCTCGCGACCGATTGTCGTTGATCAGGGGCGTGATGTGCTCCCAATAGACGTCTATCTCAGCTCATTCAGCTGCGGAGGTCTTATGACGCGGTAGCGTTCTGGTGGAACTCGATACGACGTTCTTTCCGAATTTCGCTCCGGAAGTTGCTTTCGATGCGGGCGAGTAGGGAGGAAACAATCGACAGGAAACCAACAATCGTGATTTTCAAGCTTCGAGCAGGCATGTTGTTTCCGAAGGGAACTGGATTAGCCTCTTAGTATAACGAATCGTTTCTCCATCTCGGCCGAGTTGCCGAATCCGTGATCCATGGCTGAATGTTCCCCGTGACCCATGACCACAATACTTGCTTTGGAATCTGGGACGAGAGCGTAAATAAGCGATACCATCTTTCATTGTCAATTGTCAGTCTCTCTGCGCAGCATGCCGCCGTGAGTCAATGCGATGAAAATGAATAGCTCGAGATCATGAGGAATGATCTAAGCGCTCTCAAAGGGCTGGAGATAAGAGCGAGACGTATCGAGGCGTTCAAGAGGTATCTCTTGGAGCCGTGTTCAAGGCTCCTTGTCTCTGCGGAAGAGAGGAATCGATCCATTCGGAGTTTAGATCGTTGCATCAGCAGAAAGAACGATATCAACACGGAGAACGAAACTTTCCCAGATCATCCTAGCAACGAGTGCTGGACAGAAGAATTCATCCTCTCCCGCCTCGTGAGCCATTGCGCCAGCCATACGGAGCGGCCTTAGCGCCGAGGGTCAGGATTCCCCCATCAGAGATTGGGGTGGTGTTTTGCGCGAATTTGGCGCCACGGCTCAGATCTTAGCGAGCGCGGTAATAAGGCTCAGCATTTAGTTTGACTCTTGTAAGAAACACGTATTCATCCCTCCGAAAGAAAGAAAACTTCTTTCAACTTGTGTTCGCCGAAAGATAATCTCGCGCCGTTGAAGGACCTGGATTTTCCTCAATAGACTGGGGAGCCGAGAACTACGTCACGTGAGTATAGTGAAGTTCGATGGAGATACGATACAGTCGTTCCGCCCTTGCCAAATTTGTCTGCGTGGATCTGAGCGATAGAGCAGGAAACGAGGAAACGTCCCTCATTGGCCATTGAGATCTGGGATCCCTAGAGGAATTGAGGGATGTTGTTAAAGGTCGAGACATTTAAAATTGCATCATCGTGTTCTCTGACCGCGAGCGGACCTCAAGCAGATATCAGCGACTGTGGAGTCCCCTGACCGCCGTGTGAGCCGCGAGTTCAGACCCCGGACTCCCGGCGCTTATCTGAAAGCTTCTGAAGACATTGTGATCGCTTCCGTGACTACCGACTCGACCATATTGCGAACTTGCCAATGATGCGTCGTCAACCAATTCCAGAGGATGTCCGATACGAGCGCCCGGAAACGTAAACAGGGAGATGACAATGCGAAAGCCGCAACGCGCAACACCCGTGAATGGGTAAGTTGACATGCATCGAATCACTGCGAGAAATATCTTGCGCTCTTGAACTCAGTCAGTATCGCGATCGTGGAACGGGGAAATCGTGTCAGATTGCTAGCGAGGATCTGATACTCGCTCTAAGGACCGACGTGTCGGCACGCTCCTTGGCGTGAGCAGCGAATCACTCCGAGGCCCGAAACTCGCTCGAATCTTGAACCATCATCAATTCAGTCGCGCCGAGAGCTTCCAGCGAAACCAGAATGCAGATATTCATTCCATCGGGATCCTTTTCTCGAGTTCGTACTATCCGCCGATTCCACGCATCGAGTCATTGACGGTGCCGCGCAAGGCGCTGACGTCAACGACCACGACTTGACGTTCGAGTCGTGGCAAGGGCTCCGTCACAAGGAGGCGTCAAAACGGTTTGAGCCGTTCCTGATGCTAACGACGATTTTAAGAGACCTCTCTGTCGCGTTGTGAAACACGAGCCGACACAGGAAACGACGCTCCTTCGCGATTGTTTCCCGACATGTACCTAGCTCGGAGCGCTCAGCCGCTCTGGCTCCGATGTTTCCTCGTCCACGCACAACGTCAAAACACAGGTGGACCGCCCGATTGCAACAAATGTAGTGCGCGCTCCTTTCCGCAGTTTGAAGCGCCCTCGCAGTGCGGTCTCTCGCTGGTTACGCCTGAGTTTCATGGGCTAGACGTGGCTGTAGAACCAATCTTCATGAACTAGAGTGGACCAATGGCGCGCCGAAAGACGCAATTGGTGAGTGTTTTGGCACGAGGGACGTCGAGCGATCGACACTGGTCCGAAGGAATTAAGTCTGTGGACTACGGCGCCTTTCGGCGGTGACACGGAGCCGGTGAAGAGCAAGAAAATCCCATGGTTGCTGCTGAACATCCGCTCTCACGATGCCTCGAAATCGGGAGCGATTCGACTCAAGAGGAAAGGGCGAATAGTATAGACTGAGTCCGGGTCGTGAATGTACTTGTGGTATATACTCATGCCGCTCGCTCCGGGACAACGCGGGTTTCGGTTTAGGTTCCGGATTACATATCAAGCAGAGTATGAGCGGAATTGGTGTCTCTTCTCAACCGATCAAATTGTTGGGTATCCCCCTGCGTCACAGCTGTTCTCTGACAGGCGTACTTTTCGTGCTCTGTTGACTTTCATTTCATTTCATTTATTACATAGGGATGAGTATGGGCATGGAACCCGCAAGCCCTACCGGGCCGCATTTTAGCATTGCTTCTCTCGATCCGACTTGATTAGTATCCTGTGAATTTCTTCATTCGATTCCTTTGTTCAGTTGCTTGCAGTCGTCGGCTTGCTCGAATGATGTTCTCAGCCAGAACTTGAGGCTCTGATTCTCTCTCCTCAAACACCAATCGCGCTCCTTCTCAGGCGTTCTTAGCCCATGCTCAGTGGGTTTCGCTCTCCATGAATGCAGTCATACCATAAGGAAACGAAACACCAGGTCTGCTCGCGAAGCCAGCTGATCGTTCCTACCGTCATTCGCACGCAATTACCCATAACGACGAATCACTCGGCTTGGCGCGAGCAACGGTGCTGACGCAGATTATAGCCACGTTCTACTCTTCTGATGAGCGGACAAAGTCCTGTCATCTCTGAGACCATCTGCTGCATCAACTCTACTCTAGAGAATGGCTGTTCGATTCTCAGATTCCTTCCTGAGAGCCCGACTCGGGCTGACCCTCTCGAGGAGAGGCAAGGGAGAATTTTCGAACAACTCGACAATTCATGTCGTCCTGTCGAAGCTCACAGGTTCTACAGGTGCTCTAGACTGTACTCGTAGCGTGAATTGCTTGGGAATGCGACGAGGAAGCTCCTCTGCGGGTTCTGCTGCGTCGTACGCGGTCAATAACCCCTGGAGTATCATGAGCTCGGGACGACATTGACCTCCGTGATTATGCCAACCTTTCAATCGTTCTAACTCGTTCGTGTCAACGGATGCCTGATTGACGCTACGGATGCCCTCATTTTGAGGGGAGTTCCCCAAGCGGACGCTGAAACCGAATTTCCTCTCCTGCAGGCACTGTGTACCCCAGCCGCATTCTCAGACGACCCTGAAGCCATAGAGGAAAATGAAGCTTGTGATTACAGCATCAGGATCACCATGGACATGGCGAAGGCAGGAGAAGCGCCGCGTACAATAAGGATGTACGCTGACGGTAAGTGCTTCTCGAGAACTAAAGCGGAGACATGCATAGAGGCATCGCGGCTCTCCGTCGAGGCATTTCACCGGGATGTTCTTGAATGGAAAAAAATAATTTCTTCCAGGAATCTACGATTTGTTCCACCAAGGGCATGCTCGCCAACTCATGCAAGCGAAGTCTATGTTCCCTAACGTCTACCTCATCGTTGGCTGTTGTAGCGACGAAATGACGCACACTAGAAAGGGGAAAACAGTATGTATTCGAGCTCGAGTTTTCATCTGGAGCTCGTCCGGAGCGACTCCAAGTCTTCCTTACTTGAGACCCAAGATTTTTGATGCTCATTGAATCGCGAATTCTGGTGCGAGAATATCGCCGTGAGCTGGTACTATCGTTCTCGTTGCTGGTAAAGTGATCATGAAATGATTCCAGGTCATGACGGACTCAGAGCGCTACGAAGCTCTACGTCACTGCCGATACGTCGACGAGGTTGTACGGGACGCCCCATGGGTACTCACCGATGAGTTCTTGGAAAAGCACAAAATCGATTTCGTTGCACACGACGACCTGCCGTACGGCTCAGTGGGCAACGATGATCTATACAAATTGATAAAAGAGAAAGGAATGTTCGCCCCAACGCAGAGAACGGAAGGGGTGTCCACGTCCGACCTGGTTGCGAGAATTGTTAAAGACTACGATCTCTATGTGAGGAGAAACCTCGACAGAGGCTACTCCGCAAAAGAGATGAACGTCTCTTTCATAAATGTGAGGATCTTTGTTCAATCATGCATAGTCACGTCAATATTCATCAGGGCCTATCTAGACAACCATTGCTGCTTATTGTCCAGTCCGTGAAGTCTTGCTCTCTCCGACAACTCTGTCTCTGGATTCCAGGAGAAGAAATTCATCCTGCAAAACAAAATGGACGCACTTAAGAAGAAAGGCAACGACTTTGTCGAAAACCTCGGAGAGAAGAAACACGAAATCATAACGAAGTGGGAAGAAAAGTCCCGAGACTTCATTCACAGCTTCCTCGAGCTTTTTGGTCAGGACGGAGCCTTGGTGAGTGGAAAGAAATCTCTTCCGGGGAATATAATCGAACCTATCGAGCCCAACGTCACTCATTACCTCTTCCGAATGGCAGTGTGCGTATTTCCTGGATGTATTTCTCTGTTCCGAATTTTTCGTTTTCGGCTTTGACCGCTTTTGGTTTCTGTTCGGAATTCTTTTCTTTCATTGTGCTCATGCCTGCCACGTCCCCATAACAGATTAAGGTAATGAGTACTCGTTTTCTGTACCTTTTGCCGATTTTATGTATCATAGGATAGTATTGGTTAGATTTTTGACTCTCGGATCGATTACCGTTGCGGACGCTCTACAGCTGGCCGTTGGATGGAACAGTCCTGCTTCGGGTTCTCAAGCTGACGTCAGAGACGGAGCCCGTTCCTCATCGCCATCGACAGCACAGCTCGATTCCCTCTCCGCTCTCTCATCTCCGATCGGTGCCGAGGACCGAATGCCGCAAGTCGGCAGGATAGAATTCGAGGCCGACGACGGAGGGAGCTCCAGCAACACCGCTTCGAAATCTCGACTTGCCGGCGGCGGAATCTCAGCCGATGAAGTAGAACATTTCCAGTCTCCCTTGGCATCAAAAAGCAAGCTCCGAGAAGACACAAAAAGCCCCCCACCCTCGTAGAATCGAAACGAGCAAACGCTCAAGAGTTGAAATCCCACCCGAATCAGGAATCAAGGGAAAACGGAAAATGACCGAGCGAGCGCGCGAGGATCGAGCGAGCGATAGAACGGACTCTCCGATTGCATATAAGATTAATAGGACGTCGACATTTTCTTCGCATATGATGCGATAGCCACCCCAATGAATACACTGTGATGATTGAACACTCGGTGATGTAATTAATCTATTATTATGTCGGCTGCCCACCATGGAATCGTGTTCGGGCTCCCCGAACTCGAATCCGACGAGTTTCCTTCTAGCTTCTCGGAATTAGCTTTTAATTAGTCTCAAGGAAGGGGTCGATTCCGCCCGTAGATTCGCATCGATGGTAGTTTTGAAATGATTTCTCGTCGAGCACCGATGTCCGTTCGTCTCTAGAATCATCATGATGTCTGATTGCTATCGAACGGCGCTAGACTCAGCTCTTTCACGGGAAATGATCCACAAATCTGGATGAATCTGTGTGTTCAGGGTGCATTATGTTCTAGCTCCCAAATATCTCCCGACCTAGTTACCCCCATCCACAATCAATAATTACTGTCGCATACCGTCATGCCATCCATCCAAGCCTGGAATACTTCAACCTAAATCCTGATTTGTCGGCCCCAACGTTTAGATCCCTCTATCCTGTCTCGTCTGCGTTTTTCGTTCATGATTCTTTGGATTCTGCAGAACCTGCTTTGGAACGAGAGCAAAGGCCGCATCCGGAGTGCGCTGTCACCACCGGACTCACCTGTCGCCGCCGACGATGACGACGACGACGATGAGGGGACCCATCACGCGCAGCTCAGCCCAAGAGACGATGCCGATGACCGAGATTCTCCTCCGACGAAGCGAGGACGGAACCTTCATTCACCGTCGTCGACCATGAGCGACGATGCCTACGATTCCGGGGAAAGCGATCGATCAAAGAATAACGGAAATCGTAGACGCAAACGATGATACGCGGAGTTTTCTGGGCCGAGTGAAGGCTGTTTGAACAGTTTCAGCGACGAGTCCAGTTTCGAACAAAGACAGGTATACGAATGAGGCAACGCATTGCCCTCGACACATGTACGCATGGCTCTCGGAGGGTATTTCTTCACTTTGAGTGCCTTAGTATTGAGACGAGGCGAGATTTTATTTTCTCGTTGAATAGAGGGTGACCCTGACTGAAAGACTTTCAAACGAAGTTAGTTTTTCTCTTATAATACACGTCGAGCATTTGGTGAGAGTCTAGTGAGAATTTTCGACCAGACCGGATGCGACAGCTCTGGGGATTCAGTTGAGGATTTCCTGTTTTCCAGTGAATATTG
Source organism: Galendromus occidentalis (assembly GCF_000255335.2). NCBI lineage: Eukaryota > Metazoa > Arthropoda > Arachnida > Mesostigmata > Phytoseiidae > Galendromus > Galendromus occidentalis. Next base: position 1,601,984 of record NW_003805472.1, on the reverse strand, counting down.
TTAAAGACTGAAACGAAATAAACTGATGCAAAAACTTTACATTATAATGGCTTGTAGTCTTTAGGATCTTCCCCCCAGGGGGATTAAAAATAGAATTGAGGAATAAAACTGGAAACTAAGTACATTTCATGAAACTAAAGACTGCGTCAGTAGCGGGATGCGACCGCCGGCTCCGTTGGTATCGACGAAGTAGGCATAGTTTCACATGACGTCGGGGCTCGAGACCCTACCGATGGTGGAGCACTTCTGGACGGCAGAAATCTATCAAAAGCGAGGTACGCTAGAGTCGTTCCTCCCATTTTGCATCATTTTCGAGGACGCACAGATTCTATCAGCGGATGACTGCTTCCTAACGATCAGTAGCGCAGCCCCAAATAATCGTTTCAGTGAAGTCTTATGCCAGAGTGGGTTTCGAGAAATGTGAGTCCTTTGAACGGAACTGCTCCTCCCTCGAGATCAGTCCGATGTCACTTGGGCATTTTCTGCTAATCGTTCTCCAATTACTCCCGTTTTGCATCATGGGAGTTGTATGGTGCTACTTGCGGTTCAGCATCAGAAAGGGATGAGAGATCATCCCGAACGATTTCTCTACGGTTCAGGGCTCCAATGACGACTGATACTCAAAATTGAGAGATCGGACCGCATCCGCGAAAAACTTGTCCGTTCGCGAGGCCATTCCCGAAGTGCCGTGTCCTGCCGCTGAAAGGAAATCCATCTATCGGCAATCCGAAGGGAGCAGCGAGGGCAGCAGGTCGGTGGGTCATATTTTCGCGCCAAGGCGTACAGGCCAGAATCAATTCGGATCTGATCACCGATTATCGATTGGAGATTTATTGGATGGGGTTTCACATGAGCGCAATTGATAGCCTCGGTGACACCAACGGAAAACTCCTCAGCTTCATCCTCGAGATAATACGGGTTCCAAACTGAATGGCAGGCGTAGGTTCTCGAAGACAAGTTTCTAAGCGTGAATCTTCGCCGAAAACCGGAATTCTCAAAGAAGTCGGAGATCGTTGGTATTTGAATGATGCTTTGTTGGTATGATAAGTTAAGGACATCGAGCGCTACAACAAAGGCGAAGAACATCGGGGCCGTTTTTCCCGGTTTGAGGGAAACGGCCCGTCTGAATGATTTCACTTCGCCGTTTAAAGGAATTCCGTGCGATTGTGATGCCCGATGAAATATCGGAGTGTTTGCAGAATCGTTGAATTCTCCGATGATGATCAGCGGAAGAGTTTCTTCAAATCTGGGAAGTCGTTCAACTCTTCGTCGGTGAAATCGTCAAGCTTTGGCAGCGGTTTCCCAGTCGGCAGTCGACAGTTTCGATCCCGGATTTGTTTGAAAAAGTCATGCGACAATGCTTCCCAAGCGTCCAATCTTTCAGATGGATTGTACCGGACGAGCTAGGAGAGGGTGGTATTTAGGGACGAAGACAAGACTAGTTGTATGTCGATACCAAGGAGCCTGCCGCGCTGATGAATGATGAGCGTTACGGAAAAATTTGGTTGTGTGGAGGGGCATTGGGGCTGACCATCGAAACGAGAGACACGGCATCATCCTCGGCCCTATTCTGCAGCACCTCCGACCACGGTCTCGCTTTTTTCAACGGTAGTTCCGACGGGAATCCGGGGAGCAGGGCCCTGCGAAGTTTCGCGGTTTTCTCTTTGAGAATACAGTCAAACACAAAACTCCTGCTCGCGGTCCCAAGTCACATTGCAATCAGAAGATTCGTTCCCTTCTGCGAATCTACTTGCGAAGACGCCTGAATTCAATCGCGGAATGACTAAACTCCCCAAACCTTATCTCTCCGTCCGTCGGAGTGCCGAGAATGCGGATCATCTCGGTCAGTTGGTCCAGATTGGATTCACCGCTGAAAACGGGTAGCTGTGCGTACATTTCTGCGAGAATCAGACCGGCTGCCCAATTGTCGACTTTGGTAGTGTAGTTGTGACTTCCCATAACAAGCTCCGGAGCCCTGAAGGAATCAGCTTATCCTAAGAAGCTCATCTTGCTCTTCCCAGACTAGAGACACGCATCGGAGCTATCACTCTAAACTTAGAAACAAGTGTCTCCGCAAGACCTGTAATGTCTGGAGCATATGTACGCAATATGCGTCTCGTCCTTCTTTAATATCTTCGCAGACCCGAAGTCGCAGAGCTTCGTGATGCCGAGTTCTAGGTCAACAAGCAGATTCCCCGGCTTGAGATCTCGATGCGCGATACCGCGCCGATGTAAATACTTCAAACCTCGCAACACCTGGTGGAAAACAACCTGGAAACGGATTCCCGCGCTCCTGAAGATGATCTATGGTCAGACTGGGCGCATATGAGACATTCTTGTCCCGGAGCTGCTGATTACCTTGATCAATACAGGTGGTATTGACTTGCTCCGTTTGCGGAAAATCGCTATGACGCGATGTAGAGTGTCCTGAATGTATTCCATGAAGAGATCCAGTCTATCACCGCTCTGACTGTAGAATCTCAGTTTCACCACATTCGGATGATCGAGAAGCTGGTCCAAAAAAAGTTCTCATGAGTCAGGAAAGCGTACCCGGCGGCTTCATGGGATCGAGAACTCCGATGGAACCGACCTTGAAAATATCCAACTCTCGTGATATGAAACTGTCATCAAGCTCTTGACTCTTCAGAGCCAATTCCAGATTGTCCCTAGTTCTAATTCGATAAACGGCCCCAAACGTACCTCGACCCATCATCTGGAAAATATCTCCGCTTAAAAACCTGAGTTTAGCGATCGTCGCCGCGATTTTCGTACAGCCGCGATTCAGCGAATATTTTCCCCTTGCAAGGTAGTCCGGGGCGATTTCGGATTTCGCATCATCCTCCTATCACTCAAGAAAGCTTGAACCACAGTCACGGTGAGGGACAGCGATGGATTCCCCGACTGCGTCCCAAAACAGAGAGAATTCTGAAAGCGTTCTGCGACGCTTCGACGTGAGCTCGATCCGCATAGGGGATAGCATCACTCACGGCTTCTTTGCGGTACTCCAGTCGAACCCTTCTGCTTCCCGGATGAGCCTGAACGATCTCTTTGACCCATCGAGTGTCGAGCTCTCTCGCTTTGTTATCACAGCGCGATGGCCCCTTGGGAAAAAACATATCGAAAGGTTCTATGAAGTACGACACACTTCACAATTTGTTCCCATATCAAATTCGTTATCTCCAGCTGAAGCGACTCGGTTTCCTCGACGGTCTCGTGGCTCCGGACGGACTATCGGATTCGAGTCCGATTGCTATCGAACCGCGTAGGGACACGACGGCAATTCTCTCGCAGGGTCTGTATCTCTGCAGGGAGCCGCGAGAGGTTCTCATAGCCTGCTTACGGTGTTCAGCGATTCGAATGGAGCATGTGATGGAATCGTGGAAGGATAATTGCCGTGGTGGGCCTGTTCATGAACGAGGAAGAGAGTGGTGGGGAGGAGAGGATTGGGAAGAAGAGGAGAGCGAATGCGAGAGAAAAATCCGCGCGACTTGACTTCTCTGCATGGTGTTCCACTTGCGACTACCGCCCCCAGGGGCCCACCACCAGCAGCAGGCTGGGGAGTTTGTTTTTGTTATGCTGCACCCGGAAGTTGATGACAATCGTTGAGATCGAATCAAACCGGATTGATCCTGAATCGTGGGCGTCGCGCAGCCTCACGAATCAGCTGCGAAGCTGGGAGCCATCAGAACTCGTTCTTATCTTCGCTAGAGAAATTAGGAATTCCTCCTCGGCACCGACTCTTCATCCGAGTGCATCTCACAGAACACGCGCGGCGGAGCGGAAGAACAACAACAGACACAACGAGGGTTCCTCTAGAGACGGTGAAGTGGGGATCGCAAACTCCGAGGATCTGTCCGAGCTCGAAGTGTCATCAATTCGACGGTCGACATTCGACAACGATCGTTGTCTCGATTTTGGAGCAGCGGACGACTCTTCGCTGGACGCTGAGAACGGAGATCCCCAACTTCATAATCGAAATTTCCCATCATTATGTCTGCAAGTAATGCCGATTTCGCATCGATACCCGAAGTTTCTCCGACAGAGGCTACGGCAAAGGTATCCGATTTCAATCTTCCAAAGCTACGGCAGAGGTCCCAGTCGGTGACATCTCCTATAAAGACAACATGTGTCGAGGTTTCATTGCGGTTGAATTGATCGGACGCTCAGGGAATGAAGTCGGAGTACCGTGGAAAAAAATCGATACCCTCATCTATGGGAGACTGGATTGATTGCGAATCCTGACCTTCTGGGGCTGAGCAGAGATCCGCCACAGAAATCCGTCCTTCCGGCGTGTCTCGATGATCTCTTAATCTGATCGATTGGAAGAATAATAAGTGGGAGGGAAAGCGATTCCTCCGACCACTGATTCTCGGAAGCATGAGATCTGGATTCTAATTGGATATTTCACCAGAAAACGGGTCCGGGAGGGACCAAGTGAATGTCATGGGACTCGGGTTCGACTCCACTGCTGAGCTCGATGATTATCATTCCAGCTCGTCGAAATGAAAAAGTCACTGAGGGAAGATGCGGGAAACATGATAGCCAAAACCATTCCCCGACGAATCTTCGAGCTGAACGAGGTAAACTCTCTCTCCTTCTTGTCGAATTCCCGCGGACGCTCGCCTTGCAAATATTGATCCATGCGTCGAGCCCGCGTGTTCTTCTTACGAGCTCCCATGAATGCCTTCCAGGTTCTCGGCAGTCCAGACTTCAAACTGACCTACGACCAGTACGCCTCGCCCGTGAATGTACCTTCACCACCGGGAACGAATGAGGTGAGCCGTGTCCAGCACATAAAGCTAGGGACGACACCGTCTTTTCCGACAGCAAAAAGTCAGGCTCCGATATCAATTGTCCCAGGACCCCTCGAAATACCCTTCCCCTGCTGAGCGAGTAAAATATTTTCTGCAGGAAAAAGAAGCCGGAGATTCTCAATTTTTGGCGACGGGCAGAGTCAACGGCACCACGGTCAGTCGAGCTTGAATCGTCCAAATCAGATTCTATTCGTCGAAAGGGGCGAACCTTTCGAGTAAATTCCGAGAAAGTCGATCTCATGGCTCACTGAATTTTCAGCTTCTCATGCTCCCTGACGGGGTAATCCAGATGAACAAGACACTCGAACGTTTACATGAGGTCGTCAAGCCTCTCATAGTTCAGCAGGTATGAGGCGTGAGCATGTATTATGATTTCTATCTGCCTTATCCTCCCACGGACTGGAAGACGCTCACGGAAACCCTCATATTCTAGGTCGATGACTGTAATCTTCTCAAGATGTGGATCCAGCTACTGATCCCCAAAGTCGAAGACGGGAATAATTTCGGCGTTGGAATCCAGGTATATTTTCTCCTCTACAAGGGAGCATCAGAGACGGCGCTATCCCGAAGCATTCGACTGCCTAGGTTGGATCAGCATCAACTCAGATTATTGGACAAGAGTCATCGTGTTAAAATTTATTTTCCAGGAAGAGTGCCTTGAACAAGTGACCGCAGTTCAGAAGGATTCCGCTTCTTACCTCGACCAAGTGACCCGGTACTACATCTTGCGCGCGAAATCCGTCTCTAAAGTAGGCAACTCCTCTTTCTGCGGTCATCGTCTCTCCCCGACTCCGGATGCTGAATTAAACATGCCTCTGCTGAATCGCTCCGCTCAGAAAAGTACGTTTCCTTATAGGTGGCCAAATACCCCCACGTGGAAGATTTCCGCAGAACCGTCGTCGAGTTGGACCAGAAACAGTATCATACCGTGACGATGTTCGTGCGACAGCTTCGAAATGACTATTCCCTTCTCCATGATATTTTGACGAAAAACATGGAAAAGATCCAAAGACCTCGAAACTCCAACGCGGAGAGCCTTTACTGAGGCGGCCCGAGAGTTTGTCTCGGGGACAATCAGTCATTCCTTTCCGCTTCCGAAACGGCACACGGAAAACTCATATTAGATTTCATTCTTGGACGTCGAGAATATTTTAAGACCTTTCCCATGTCAATGATCCCTCTCAAGCAATGTTATACTGTGTCATCGAGCTTTGGGAATGCCTGAACGGCGGAAAGAAAAAGGAAGGGGAATCTCGTCGGAGATACCTGACTCTCTTCAGATCCCGACGAACACCGGCTCTCCACGGGCGATCCCTCCCCCTACGCCCGGGCATCTCGATCTCCTTCGTTCCTGACGTTGGGGTAAGGGGATTCATGAGAGCTGGAGAATTCCGGACTTCAGGGCCGCTAATTTTCCCTTTCAAGGCGAGCAAACATGCAGGAAGAGAGAAGAATAAAGTCAATATAGATATGTATCTTGGAATTTATACTGCCGAGAATTGATTGATTGGCACGTGACGGCTCCTCCTGACGAATACGCCCGCCATCAGCTCGGCGATCGGAAGGGAAGCGATTGCAGCTTCAGTCCATGATTTTTCATCAGCTCTAGGTCCTCAACGGTCCGGACTCAGTTTATCCGATACTACCCACTGTATTCATTTTGAGCGGGGAACCGTCTTTCCTGCCTAGTTTTCTGAAGGGCTCAGGTAGGATCGGGAAACGAGTAGGCACGCTCTAATTTACAGACGCCCGTCGAGGGTATCGAGACATTGTGGGAGAGGTTCTGAATCTAGTTGACGAGCCTGATGGATGAGGATATAGGTCGGTCAGGAGCCCCGATTAGTACTGAGCACCGATCTTACAAGGGGAGTGCCGAACATGTAACACGCCGATCGGGCTGAAACTTTGGTCATAGAATCCCCACCCCGAGAGAAGTTTAACCCTAGGATATTATCTGCGTATGGCCACTTGGAGGGTGTTTAAATTTTTTCGAAAATCCGCCCTAAAGCATTGACTCTATGAGAATAATGGAAAATACTATGAACAATGGACGAATATTGGACCTGCCCGAGATATCCGAAGACATAATATGTTTTTGGATCGCCGGATTCAAATTTGGCGCATCTTCATGAGTGGTATCGACTCCCAATTCCTTCGAAACAGCCAAATAATTAGAGCCAAGTTTCTACATGAACGGAATGGAGCAATTTATTCTGACGAATTCAGCATACGTGGTAGTCTACGAAAAAGAACTTCATACATAGATTCTGCTTGCAATGTATGCATTTTATGAACGGAATACAAAAATCTGTTTGTAACTTGCACCAAGTTTGGGAAGTTGGGAAGTTGAACAAGGGACTGATGAAGATCTGGTGTCAGGAAATTCTAAAGGAAGTTCTGGATCGCACCCAAGTGGATCGATGTGTGCTTTATCTCGATTCCTGGGGCGGACAGCGAGATCAGAGCTTGTTCCAACTGGACGACGAAGAAATCTGCCTTAAGACACTACCGCCGGGGTCAACACCGCTGATTCAGCCGCTGGACGTTTACTGCTTCCAAATGTAGAAGAATTTCGCGAAGCGAATGACTCGAGCATGTGGCTTGATCGGATGCCGCATCGACCGCCGCGATGATGTCCTTCGACTCCAATCACTCATCTAGAATCATTTTCAGCACCCTGATTTCCGAAGTATGTGGTTGTACGGCTGGTACAAGTCCGGCTTCGATGTGCCGAAGATACCCTTCCTGAGTATCGCCGAGATGTTGTTCTCGGTCACTGAAGTTTGTTCCGGTGATTCATGTCGCGGAATTCCGTTCATAATATGCATACATTGCAAGCAGAATCTATGTGTGAAGTGCTTCTTCGTGGACTACCACGTACACTGAATTCGTCAGAATAAATTGCTCCATTCCTTTATGTAGAAATTTGGCTCTAATTTTTTGGCTGTTTCGAAGGAATTGGGAGTCGATACCCCTCATGAAGATGCGCCAAATTTGAATCCGGCGATCCAAAAACATATTATGTCTTCGGATATCTCGGGCAGGTCCAATATTCGTCGATTGTTCATAGTATTTTCCATTATTCTCATAGAGTCAATGCTTAAGGGCGGATTTTCGAAAAAAATTTAAACACCCTCCAAGTGGCCATACGCAGATAATATCCTAGGGTTGAACTTCTCTCGGGGTGGGGATTCTATGACCAAAGTTTCAGCCCGATCGGCGTGTTACATGTTCGGCACTCCCCTTGTTAGTTGTCGAGCCCCGCCACCATCCGAACTAAGAAACATCAATGCCTCATGAAATTCGGTTGACGAATTCTCCCTTATTTATTTGAGAAAAAAATAGTAAAACTTGATAAATATTCTCGCTCTATCTGAGTTCCTCCTGCACACACACATGTAAATGGAATCGATCTCATCATCATGGTCGTCGTATATAAGTCTTCGTCTCTTCGAAATGACAAATTCACCTTCTCTGGACGAATTGAGCTGCGAATTCGAATCACATGCGACGGATAGAAAGTTGGCGACGCCGAAATTTCTCAAACCATCGGATCGGTCCGCTATCCTGTCTGAACTTTTCGCATTCCACACTCTAATTTCACTATTCCTCCCTCTCGAAATTCACTCGTGCATTGAAACCTTCCCGACGGCAGGTAAAAACATAATAATAGGATTGCGTACCTCAACGACCGCTTCGGCCGGTCTCTGAAATGCCTTTTCTTCAGATCATGGTCTCCGAAATAGGGGACGGCCGAGCCGACAGGAAGCTGTCGGTTCGTGCTCCGGACTCGGAGAAGGTCCCCCGAGGGAGCGAGAACATTTCACCGACCACTCGATCTATCGGTATGCCTAAGTACTGCGACTAAGTTTGTCGTGCGTCCGGACCAGCTCCATTTGATTGGTACAGATGCATCAGAGTCAATGAGGGATGGTACCCGTGAGCTTCATCGTCTCAAGCCGACCCGGTCGTAGAAGATCGTTGGAATGGAGTGTGCGTTCAACGCCCATCTAACTGACCAATGGGACCAGTATCCGATCAGATCTGAATATCTCCGAAATCGTACATTGTCGTAGTCGCAGATTGATTGCAAAACCCCGAAGTCAAATATATTCTCGCCGCCGATCTCTTGCAGTCGACACCAAAACTGTTCTTTTCGGTCACCGATTCGGCTCGAAAAATCTCCAATATACCGGTTCGATAATGACTATTCCCTCGCATCAGGGAGGCTCCGAGAGGTTCCCGATGCGTGCCTCAGAACCATCCGAGTCCCCCGTGATAAGGTTTTTGTGGTGAGGTTTTGAAGTGTTGTTCGTCACACGTTGGCAACAACGACTCCCTAATAGAATTTTTTCGCGGCATCGGCCTTACTGTTGCGGTAGACCATGTAACCGATTATGAGGACTAGTTGTACACAAGTAAAGCTGATGAAGGTTCCGGTGCCTACACACGCCACTTGCGGACATCCACCGGTACCCCCACCCTGGTTCAAGGCGGACGCTGCAACGGAGGCTACATCGCGCTTGACGACGTTGATGGTATCGCGCATCTCCGTGACCATCCGAGGGTCTATTTGAGCGCCTCCCGCTTGACCGGGTCTCTGGCTCAGCTGCAAAGAGGAAGTGCTCCGATAATGACGGTCCCCTTAATTGATTCTCTCCCAATCAGGGCGAGGGAAGGGGGGGGGGCACGTGAGTATTTTCTTATGAGTGTATTGCCGAGATATAAGAAAGGAGCTCACCTCTGCTACTGTTTGACGGACAATTTGGAGCGTCGAGACGAGTTCCCTCTGCGAACTCAGGATCGAGTCGATTTCGTGTCTCTGTATGCCTGGAAATTCACAAGGCTCTCAGTTTGATATCATGCGCAATCGAACCCGGAAAATCAGGCAACTCCGCTCCTAATCCGCTGGCTGTCGTCACTCCCGGAAGCCCGTCCGACGAGGCCACGTATCATGTGTTTCCGACCTAAAATCGCTTGGTCACAGATGCGAGCTCTGCGTGTAACATCTTGCTTGACCGTTCCCGATACATTCTGCCCGCAGGAGCAAATATCGTAGAAGTTCTGATCGGAGGTCCGGCTACACGTAATATGCTCAAACATGGATTATGTATAGCGAAGGAAATGAACAGCACGAGCGGACGGATACTGAGTTTGGTTTCCGTAGCCTTCATCCGGGGAATTCCCTCAGGTTCTAGACCTACCTCCGACAACGCTCGGGGGCTGGAAACCTCCCGGCGCTGCTCCGTGAGCCGGTTGCGGGATCCCGCCAGCCTGCTGGATCATCCCAACCATGCTTAAGGTCCTTTCCTGTCGACCCAGGAGTTCATCGAGTTTTCTGTGCACAGCCTTGAGACCCTCGTACATGTGACTTTGTCCCTCGAAGATCTGTCTGAGCTCCTGGTTCTGCTGAGTTTCGTAAGCTTGCTCGGGATCTCCGTGCTGATCGATTTGTGCTTGCTGTTCGGGGTGCAGTTTCCGGTACTCCTCTTTCTGCTGCTCGAGCTTAGCTTTGTAAGATTCGTACTCCTTGGTGAACTTCTCCTTCTCCAAATCGGCGATCATGGCTTGCTGCTGGGGAACTTGACCAGTACCGTAGAGCGACGTCGTGAGGAACTTGAGCACGTCGTGGTCGTCGGCAAGCCCCCCGGTAGCCGCCGAAACTCCGAAATATCCGTTCGCGGGCAAAAATACGTTTTCAGCGCGTAAGCAGAGCTCATAGTCGTCGTCGGTGTTGGTGTTTCCCGAGTGGAAGAAGACCGAGAGTACGTTCTGGAAATACTCGATCTTCGCTTTGACCGGGAAGGGTTTGTTGCGGAAGTCTCGCTGACATCCCGCAAGTTGCTGTGAAATTCCGTCGGTTTCGTGATCGTATGTCTTGCTGCCGTCGTTGAGCATTGCCATAATGTAGGGGTTATTGTTGCGATTGTCGTTGTCGAACGAATCGAAGAACAAGCCGAGACCGCTCCACCGGTCCGACGAGCCGAACGTGTTTCCTTCGGGCATTTTCTGCTGAGTGAACCAGAGAGCAAGCCCGTCGGCGCCGAGTCTGCCACGACCGTTCACGCGGAAGACGAGCTCGATCTCCCACCAATTGAAGTTCGTGGGGTTCTTCGCCCAGATGGAACCTTTTTTGCTGCGGAGAGACGGCGTGATACGGACCATTTCTTCAGATGCGATAGTACTGCCTGAGTACTCCCAGAAGGGCACTGAACCATCTTTCTGCGACAAATAGGGACCTTTGAACGAGTATTTGTACTCGAACTTCCTGTGAGCGATTTCTGTTGCATCTCCACCTGTTGTAACAAGTGCCAGTAATAAGCTGTGCCCGAGCACCACCGCTGCAAACGCCATCACGTATCTCGGTTTGCCGTTCACAGGTTGTCAGCAGGAGAACACTCAACGCAACGATTTGCTCGCGACGACAACGTCTTCCGGACAATGTGTCGTGGTACAAGCGGCACCGCCGCTGAGAATATCGCGGGACTGCCACGAATCCCGGCGGAGAGCCCGTTCACTACAAGCCGTATGGTGAACATCAGCGCGCCAAAATTCAAAAACGAATCAGGTCCCTTGCATATCGCTGTAATGCCCGGAATACGACGGGAAGCGTATTTTCGAAGTTCGGATACATCGGGGCGCCCAGATACATGGGAGGTATTCCATGCCTACCGCGGGGATCGAGCGGGGGCGATCCGACACGACGCAGGAAGTTTTTCAGAAACACCGAATTTCTTGATTCGGCGCGGAACGATCGGCTTGTGTTGAAGTCGATAAAAAGGGGATCAAGAAAGATCAGTGGTGGGCGGAGAAGAGAGGAGGCATCTGGACGGAAGTTGGAATCTCCGCGAAGGCAGGGGATCAACTCTGACTCCGGACTCTAGTGCCGTGGTCGAGCTAGTGAGTCGTGCGTTGCGTCGTCTCAGATCACGCAGGATCGCTACCGACAGCGGAGGAGAGATTGCGATGAATTGGATACTGGAATACTCAGATGTAGATTGCGATGGTTCGGGAGCGTGACAGGCGTGTCCTGCGACAAGTGAAGGCGATTGAATTCCCCTACATCCATCGTGCATCCTATGCATTGTGCATGTATGTCGTGACCGAGCCGACTCTCCTCCGCCCTTGCTTGTTACCTCCTTAGTCGCAGTCCCATCGGGATTTAGACAGATGGGCGGTCGATTGGGAGATCAGAACTCGCATATTTTCCCCGAGATTGCGTGATCGAGGAAACTTTGGCATGACGCTTAGCACATATCGTCGGGATCCGATCCAGACTGACTCTCTTTGGCCAGAGCAGGGCACCAAACTCAAAGTGATGGGTGAGTCGCGAGTTTGGAATCCCCCCGCCCCAATCCTTGAACAAGGCCTTGAAAAAGAAGATATATGGGATGTCCAGCAGCATACGATTCTCGTCTCACATGATGAAATGATGAGCAAGGAATAGAATGCGGCTCACGCGTCGGCTTGTCTCGCTTAGTGAACACAACAAGAATCATCCATGGCGCATTCTTTCCCCAAGCTCCTCTGTTCCTGCCCGAAATCCGGTGGCGGGGAACCCGAGGCTTTCGAGAGGGGACAGGGGAACCCAAGTCAATATTGCTTGGAACTTACCTCTCACTCAGTCGCTTGTCCGAATTTGCATAACATTCGCTGGGACGATAGGACCGGGAAGGAAAATGAAGACAAGACCCAATGATTTCTCCCCTGCTCCCGGGTTCTGGATATTACACATATATACGAAATTATATATATACGAAATTCTTCCTCGGGGGTAAATGATCTTTCGTCGATTTCTCGAGACACACCAATGGATATGATCCAGCTTGAATCTCGTTGGGGAGTACCGGGAACGCGCGCGAGAGGCAGGATATCGGCCCAGATCATAGGCCCCGAAAAATCGCTCGGGTCGCGGCGAAACTCCAGGAGGAGGCCCGACTTCTTCTCCCGGCAGATGAGTGCAGGAGGGAGATTCTTTTTTCGAAAGATTCAGTTTCTCCGACAGCGCGTCTACTATGCTGTACGGTCAGCGACCGGAGGGTATAGCGGAGGAACTCTGGGAGCGTTCTCAAAAATAGGTTTCGATCGAGGTCGTCTCGAATCTGATCAGACTTCCCGAGAAGAGACCTCATATGGTGAAACATACTGCTCTCTCATTCTCGATGAGCCCGATGATGCTCATTTTTGCAATTTGGGCAGTGCTCCGACGCTTCCGGGGATTTGAAGGGTATCAGAATCTCCGCGAGTCTCGCCAGAATCAGCCATCGGTCGCGATTGGGTCCAGGATCTTGTCGACGCTCGACCTTCCATCAAAGGTTCCAAAACCAATGATCGCTTCCCCCGCGATGTCGAATGGGCGATGGTGGGGCTTCGTCGAGTCTTTTTGCGTTCCTGTCCCGTGAGTCTTTCGATGCTTGATGCTTGATCGGGGCGTTCTCGCAGTCCATGCTGCCTCCAGGGTCCCGATCATCACACTGGTGTGGAATTTCATCTTTGTCGCTATCGTCTCTTCTATCCTCTCGTGAGAGCAGAATCTCATCCACTACTACCCTCCCCTCAGAGATTTCCTCTGCCGGCGGCGTAACTGAAGGGCCATCGGCACCTACGGGACGATTGCGGTGCCGAATTTTTCCATCGTCCATCTGTCAGGCCTTCGATCCGATTTGAGATGGAATCTTGATTGGCTAAGAATATTTCCGGTGACCTTTGGTGACCATTGGCCTCCGAATGCACACGGAGTCGCCGACCGAAAATTCTTCTTTCGAATTGTTCACGGCGTTTCTCTTAAGATGAAGCTCTGCGCGATGCCGGAACAGAAGTTGTGTTCGAGAAGGAAGAATGAACTCTATGTGAAAGAGTTCGGAGCGGAATTTTTCATGACCGATGGAATCGTGCTCACCTGCAGGGTGTGTGAGAAAGAGGTGAACACAGAAAATAAATATTTTGTGCAGCAGCAACTTAGTTCTGCGATGCATCAAGACCGCATTAGAAGACCCTCAAACGGAGATCAAAATCTGTGTCTCCTGAAGAACTTCCTGTCGGAGAAGGAAAGCCATTTCAATATGGAAGTATGTCAGATGTTGGTCGAAGCGAACATTCCCCTCTTCAAGCTGCAGAATCTCTCCTCTCGGAGTTCTCTTCAAAAGTACTGCAAAATTTCCGATCACACAACGCTGCGCAAAAACTACCTCAAGAAGCTGTGTGACGCGACGCTCAAACGAATTCGCTGAGTGGTTGGTGACAACCGAATTGGGGTGTCAGTGGTAGAGACAACTGATGCAAAAGGGCACTACATTGTCCACACGATAATCGGCTGTCTGAATCCCGGGAACCTTCGGAAGCATTTCTCATCGGATCAGAAATTGTCGAGCAAACGAACCATGCGACAGTCGCCCAAGCTCTTTTAAACTCTCTGAGCCTCTTTGTCTCCGATGCAGCTCCGTATATGAAGAAGGCTAGTGTCGGACTAAGAGTTTTTTTCCGAAAATGATCCATTTGACCTGTATAGTCCACGGAATTCATAGAGCTTGCGAGGAAATCCGGATTCTGTTTCCCGAAGTCGATTCTCCGATCGCGAATGTTAAGAAAGTCTTCCTCAAGGCTCCGTCACGTATCCGAGCTTTTCGAGCCAAAGCGCCGAATTCTGCACTGCCGCCCGAGCCGATAGTGACGCGATGGGGGACATGGTTGTGCGCCGCTTTGTATTACGCAACGAACTTCGATACCGTCAGAAGTGTGGTGGCAAATCTGGATAGCAGCGAGGCCGCTGCCATTCGGAAGTCGAGAGACTTGTTGGAAGCCGGCTGGCATTCGCAGCCTCGAATTTCGCGAGTGTACCCGGTGCGATCACGAGGCTTGAGAACTCCAAAAAAATCTCTGAGCGCGACAATCAGATGCTTTGAAGAACTTGAGGCGAGAATCAGCTGAAGGTCTCGTCGCCGAGTTCATCCAGGAGAAGTTCGAAAAAGTGAAGGAGAAGAACCCCGGCTATGAGGAACTGATCAAACTGAGGGACGCACTACAAGGCAGGAATACAGACGCCGTGATTTCTCATCTTTCGCCGACAGAGATCTCATGTTATAGATATGCGCCCATGGTGAGCGTGGACGTTGAGCGCTCCTTCTCACGATATAAAGCTTTTCTATCGGATCAGAGACATGGTCTCACCGTCGAGAACGCGAAATACCACGATATATATACTGTACTGATATGATTTACTGTAATGATATATTCCTCTCCATGGAACTATATCAGATCGATAGGGAGGGGATGTATATGATTAATGATGAGCGATTTTTCATGCGAGAACTGAGCAATTTGCCGAGTGAAATTCTGAGAGATCATGGGAGCGGGGGATCAGCTTATCGAATCACGTCTGCAGCACTATGGAAAGCCCCACACAGGTGAAGAGTATGCGGGGAAAATGCAGCAAGATGAGCATTGCATCATCGATCAGACGCTGAATCTCGCTCCACGGTGGAGAGTGTGACGGAACAACGAAGGTTGATAGCAAAGATTCTTTATTCCTACACCTAGCAGCCTTTTATGGAGATTCAGCAGGGGAATGATCCCGCGCCACTAGCGCCGTTTCAAGAGGAAGGGGAAGCATATATATGTATGATATGGAGGGGAATACTGGACTTTTCTATCAGGTATCAGGTCTACCCGCACTGTAGTTGCGGTCCGTGAGAAACGGGTTCGGAGGCCGGACTATGTATGAATGGTCGTGTAGTCGACCCTCGGAAGCGATCCTGATTCGAAGTCCTCCTCCGGTCTCACTAGACTCCCCTCTCGCCTGTCCGGCCCCCTCATCCTCCTCCACCCGGAGAAGTCCGAGGCGGTCAGCGACTGAAAGCATCAAGGTTACAAACTCAAGAAGCATTCAGGATTATTACAGGCGGCGATAGATCATTGAATTTTTATCATGCTGCCCGTTGCTTGACGTGGTTGGAACTCTGGGAGCTCTGTAATATTCATGATTAGTGATATGATCAATGATGAGCGATTTTTTATGCGAGAACGAAGCAATTTGTCGAGTGAAATTCTGAGAGATCATGGGAGCGGGGGATCAGCTTATCGAATCACGTCTGCAGCACCATGAGAAGCCCCACACAGTTGAAGAGTGTGCGGAGAAAATGCAGCAAGAAGAGCATTGCATCATCGATCAGACGCTCAAGGTAGGGATCTCGCTTCGTGATTTTGTTGAGCTCTATCTAATCCACGAAGAATAGAATCCCACCGTCTTTCTCTTTCACAAGTACAACCGGGCTATTCCGAGGGCTATAGAAGAGGGCCGTACGATTCTCTAATCAACCATAGTTTTGACTTCTCTAGCCATGATCTCTCTCCTAACTGGGGCGTAGCGTTCAGTGTATCTACCCCGTACCGGCGGGTTGTTCCAGGTGTTTATGTGGTGCGAGACTGTTAGATTTTGTGTTAGGCACGGTGGCTCGTTTTTCTCAGGTAAAGGTTCGGGAATCGCCGTAAAATGTCCGTGATTGATGCGGGTTGGGCGAGCGAGAGGTCGACATCGATAGGTAGACTGTGCTGATTGAAGGCGGCCCGGGGACTTCGTTGTGGAGTCGAGGAGGTTCATGTGTTCTCGTAGCTCGGCGGTTGATTCAGGGGATTTGCTGGTGAGCGCTATTCCCTGGTCGGCCGGGGAAAATTGCAGCACCCGGCGGAAGAGATCGTCGAGGGGCATTTCTGGATCGATGATACTGCATAATTTCAGCACTGCCTCCGAGTGGTTTGCGTACGACTCACCGGTTCTATGAGCGGGTGGAGGGGCTGCTGTACTCTCGGGGTTGGGCTTGGGGACTGAATTTGGTAAAGGTGGTTGATTCTGGCATCGTCGGTGTGGATGCTGGTTCTTGCGACTGTCCTGCGATGCTCGTTGAGGAAGATCGACTGTTTCCCTCGTTGGTCTCACCGTATGACTGACCGGACTTCGTGGTCTTTTGCGGGGTGTGATGAATCGGCATGATCTGCACGCACTTGCGGATTGGCGATGTGGGATGTGGACGGATGCGTCTCGACTCTTGACCCAATTAGCTAACGATGGTTCACGAACCCGCGTCTCCACCACCAGTAGGGAGGTCGGTAGTACACTGGTTGTTCGGATTTCTCACAATTTATTTACCGTCGCTTTGGCATCGACAATGGAACGAACAGCACGAGAATCGAAAATCTTCAACCCATCGGGTTGTCAGGTCTTCGCGGTACGAACAGGGGCCACACAGAAATCACCTCGTTGTCTGAAATTCAACCATTCGCCTACATCGAACGACTGTCCGACTGTCCAGCGAGGAACGTCAAGTATTTCAAATGTCAGGGCATGGGTCACTCTGCGAGAGCCCGCAGGGAAATCGAAGGAAATTCCTCGACTGAATCCAGGAATAAAAATCCTCAAGTCGTCTACTCAATGACTCATGATTCTGGCAGGCTGGAGAGAACGATCCGAGTTGATGGGAGAACAATAGATTTTCTGATAGAGACCGGAGCGGAAGTAACCATTGCAAATCTGTAGTGTCTGCCAATAGAGGGAAAACGGCTGGAACCAGTGCATATAGTAATCAGAGACTATTCAGGACAGGAAATCCCAGTGTTGGGTAAAATAGGTTGTGAGCTTGAGTTCGGAGGGAGGAAGGTGAATTTCGGAATTTTAATAACCCCGCGAGGGAAAACTGTCCTGAGACGGGACGCGTTAGCTGCGTTGGGGGTCACCATCGATTCATGTAGAAGCCGTACGTGCGAAATCAATTTCGTAGACGAGCAAGAACTGAAAAAACAATTCAATTATGTCTCCTCTGAGAAATTAGGGCTGGTTGGAGGGTTCGTGCACAAAATGAAACTGGAACCCGAGACACGGCCGGTTCAATCGAGATTAGGGCGAATTCCCGTAGCGAATTCCCACTCAGGTCACGAAAGCGATCTAGCCGAGAATCGCGCAAAGGCTTTTGTCGCACTCTAGACTACCATATTATATCGACGTACCCGAAGATTCTGAAGATTAATTACAATGAAGCCGGCCTAAACGGTGCGCCATATCCGAACTTCGGTTATCTAAAGATGCATTCTGGAGCGGACTGGCGCGTGAGGAGCAGCGCTCTAACTCTTCTAACGACGCGCCTAAGAGCGAGAAATTACGCGAATAGTCCAGTAGGCTCTCGCTCCCGGATATCCTACTCGCAAGAATCGATTCGTTATGACTGATTCTGAAAGCATTCGGAAAGATAGGACCGGGCCTGGAATCAATCTCCGACATCTGACGAGAGACCGTCATTGGGTCCGCTATAGCCGCGTCTTTCGACATCGGGAGCACCTCTCCGTAATAGAGTTCCACGCTTGGCGATGTCCTCTTCCTCAAGTCGATTTCGTAACAATACCCATAAATATTGATCAAATAGAGGAGTGTCGAGCGTCGAGGCCCTCCCTTCCCGATAACACCTTTTGCAATCGATATATGGGCGTGTGTTTCCTGGTCCATAGAGCAATCTCCTCAGTCGGCGAGGTAGGAAGGGGGGGCTACTCAGTGTGCTCCATGGTACACACAAAATCCTGCACGAACCTCTATACGGGTGAGGGCTCCTCGTTTTCGAAGAGACGCACGAGCTAGAATTATGGTGCTATCTTACCTAGGATGCTCTAGGATGATGTCAAGGTGCGTTCTCAGATTGCTCATCACAGAATGTTCCGTTTGCGTCATATCATGATCGAAGACGGAGTCTACCTCTTTTATGCTCGAATCAGGTTAACGTCGCATACCATCTTGAGAAGGACGCACTTTGCAAAGAGCACCCCCGTCACCATCGAATGTGTGAACAGACCGTCGCCATTGTCCCTCTACATAGGGATCGTCCCTCGAATGCGGTAAGAGACCGTGGTACGAATGGTTCTGTCCCGGGAATCAAATCAATTTCCATCATGAAAGGAATGATGATGATGAGCTCGCATGGAACATTGGAAACTCGGTCATCCGCTCAAGGCTCAATGGACAACCAATCCATGGACCGACATTCCTGAAGGCCGCAACGGGAATGGCGGAAAATTCTTCTAACAAGCTGGTACTGGAAATGGCAGCGAAGGAACAACCCTTGCCGAATCTCTCAAGTTTACAACTGCGATCGAGTGAGGCTCGGACACTTTGTCCCACAGAACTACACCGACGGCCCGGCCTCCTAGACCAAGAAATGAAAGGATGCGGCACGCATTGACAGGAGCGCCATGTGTAGGATGAGAGCCCAAGGATACCTTTCTCAGGTGTGCATGGAGACAGACTAGAGAGGTGAAGACGCACGAGAAATCAGCCAATGCAGATACTCTGGAGACGTAGATATCCCGCCTCACCACGCGTTGGAATGTTAATGCGTCTATGAATGGTAATAGTATCGTACAAATAAAAAAACGGCTCACAGAGAGGTGAGTGAAGACATACAGCTGCACCGTGTGCGATTCAAGATCTTCCATTACCTACTTAAACAGCTCTCTATTCATGCGGGAAGGTCCTGATTGTAAGTATGGAGGAAGGGATCTGATGCTTCTTTCATTCGAAGAGGTCTTGAAGAAGTACCTACTTTGCCTCGTCATGGGCGATGAAGAGACCAAACGGACTCGAAGAACCCCATCATGAATCCAATCAGTATCAGTCAGTAGCACTCGATTTGCCTGCTGGTCGATATGTGCATCAGTTCGAGTGATTGAATCTATACGGCGAAAACGTTTAGGCTTTGACCAGCGTTTCTCGAAGGAGCCCTCGGGGTCCCGAAGTACTTACCAATCAGTGATTCTAGGAACAGAATCGAATGAGCGTGGGACTCGCATATTCGGAGACAGCAGTCCGAGCAACACCAGAGATCTTTGACAGTCACAAAATGATGAAGCCAGCCGCTCGGAGCTATAACCCAAGAAAGAGAACTGTTCGACCAGACGGGATGACGCAAAAGGTGATGTATCGGATCGGTCATCTTCGGTTTCGTCCGTTCTCCCCTCAACATGCGGATGTTATTTCGTGTCTCCTCCGCCTGGAAATTCTCCGCTCATTTTCTGTACCTCCTAAAGGTTTCCCGAGCCTGATCATCCGCCTGTGCCAGGGGATTGTAGGAGTACCCTGTCGTCATCCAGAAGTGAAAGCTGTCTAAGCAGAAATCATGTCAGCAGTAGACGTGCCGCCTGCCGCCCCATATCTCGATCTCGGAGGGAGCTTCCGGATGATTTCGTCGCTCGCTCATGGAGAGTTCCATCCATACCCGGCTCGGCGCACAATCATATGCAGGGAGAGTCTGCAAAGAAATCGAACAAAAGAAAGCAGGGGAGACATTCACGGAAATGGATTCCTCTCCGAGATCGGAGATGATGATGTTGATGATCTTTATCCTCAGCAGCTTGTTGGGTGCCACAACACAAGATGCCATTGTTATTGTGGTGAGGAATCCTAGCGGACGCTTCAGAAGTCGCAATAAAACGATGTTTGATGAAGAGTTGTGAATTCGCGGGACGGTGAGTACGAGAGAGCTGCGGAATTTCGCATGCGGGGAATCTCCATTACGCTCCAGGGAGCGTTGCGCGTCGATAATGAGCTCTCGGGGATCCGGAAAGGTTGCTTCCAATTTGGCGCCAATTTGTCACCAGCGAAACTGCTCTACTCCGCAGTGGAGACCAATGGAATATGACCAGTTCAACACCTGGAACATATGATCGGGCATCATCTGACAGCTGTCGGAGTTGGTGTTGACGTGTTGCTTTCCGATCGATCTGAATAAAAGATCTTTCCGATCGAAACAGGGTGCTGAAATCTGTGAGGTCAGCCCATATTCGTTCGAATCGGACAGCTCAGGAACAAAGAGTAGGCTTCCCTCTCTTCCAAGAGAGTGGGGCCTCGAAGTAGTGACATACATTACGGAATTCCGCGCGACGGATACAGGATGCATTTGCCCCGATAGGAAACCATTGCCCCCCATTGCTGAAAATACCACCGTGACAGCTTAGGGACAAGAACGAGCCCCGAATCGGTGCCGTGCTTCCCGGAGTTTTCCCGCCTCCGAAAGATCTGAATCAAGGAGAACCGAATTCATACTAACGAATGGTCTCCACAGATGACTCCCTAGATATCGGATCGATTCTCCCGCAATGAGGGACACCACATCGCGGAGATCCTCTGCGGGCGGGTTCGGGCCCCGCGAGGGCGACCTGTCTTCGCTCCCGCCCCTCATCAGGGAAAAAATCATGCGGGATAAGCCGGCAGAGGTGAGTTTGGGCAGTGATCATGCTCACATAAGGTTATCTGGCGGAGGTGATCGAAATTCATGGATGGCCTCTTTCCACGGATTGAGATTGGAACGATATCGACGAAATCCTCCGTACTCTCCAGCTGTTCCGAAAAGATCTCATCACGGCGATGAAAGTGCCTGATACAGAGCACCTGGATCCCGACACTTTCTGGGCAATAGTGGAACCATGGAGGTCGGATTACGATAAAGGAGTTCAGGTGAGAGAATTAGCAGGGGCTCTCCGTCTCGAATCGCCGAGACACCTGTCACACGAACGCCCTTGTTGCAGAATACAGTTTCACGAAGGGGATGTTACAGATTCCTGTGAACCCCGAAGCCGCTCCGCTCATCATGGTCAAGCAGCGAAAAATCACTACGGCGATGGACGCAATACTGGGACCTTTCACCATGTGAGTCCTCAATTCCGATGGTTCCCCTCAATGTGAACGACAGAGCTCTCGACCAATTGATCGGGGGAAACCTCGCGAAACTAGAAGAAAATCCAAGGCGATCGCCGCGAAGCGTGTTCGGCTTCCCGTATACCCTGATGCTATGGATCGCCGGCGAATCCCCGGTAGCACTCGAGGGCTACTCGTTGGCGAGCTTGGGACTACGGATAGGAGGAAAATTACCTAATTAAGATACTTCGTGTGCTCAGGCCCAAGAAACTCATCAACGTCACCCGACGAGAAGAGATGTTCAGCGAGCTTACGCACGAGTTTTGTGATCCGGAGGGGTTACAGCGGAAACTTGAAAGCAAGCCGAGGTTAGAGCCAAGAGACAAAGACGAGATGTTGCGGCGCAGCGGAAACTCAGTTCCGGTCGATTGAGGGAATATCTTTTTGAATTCAGGTACAATATCGATCCCCTGGATTTCGCATGGCTTCAGCTGATGAACAGGCAGAGAGCAGCTTGTGGCTTGAAGGAGCTGTCGGAAGAGGTAAAGAGCCGAAATTATATTCTTGCGTTCTATCAGAGGAGATTCGAGCGGGCTTCAGACGGAAGGGACCTCCTTCTCATTTGCTTGACTGGATTCGTTCTTCGTAGGTATTGGAAAGAGTTGTGGACGATCTCGAGACCCGCTGTCACAACAATCTCCAATCCAGTCAGTTCGGCATTGAGTACGACGAGGACACTCAATGCGACGTGTGCCTTTCAGTGAGTTTGGGAATCGCGGAAGCTTCGCCAAGAACTGCGATACCTATTCCAAGTAGTATTAGCGGTAGTGATATGAGGCAACGCGCAGCTGATTGTCGCTTCGATTTTAGCCGGAGTCCGAAGAAGGCAACGAGATGGTGTTCTGCGACCAGTGCGACCTCTGCGTCCATCAGGCCTGCTATGGTATCGTGTCCGTCCCGGCCGGTAGTTGGCTATGCGTGCCCTGCGCTCGGGGCTATAATATCAAGCCAGAATGCGCTCTCTGTCCCACTCTCGGTGGAGCCCTGAAACCAGATGCTGATCTTGACCTCTGGGCACACGTCGCATGCGCTCTATGGGTCCCCGAAGTAACCATTGGGGACCCTGAGCTCATGCAGCCGCTCCAAAATCTGCACCGGCTGCCCGCGTGGCGCAGGAAACTGAAATGCACCATCTGCAGAAAAGACTTCATCGGAGTTTGTATCCAATGCTGCGTCAAAGGATGCGACATCGCCTATCACGTGACTTGCGCTCAGAAAGCGGCTCTGACCATGAGCATGGATCTCCACGAGGGTTCCGCTCAGGATGCGCTGGAACTCAAGAGCTATTGCCGGAAGCACGGGAAGAAAACGCACAAAAGTCCGGGTAAACTCGACGGCAAAGATCTCCAGGCGGGCAGTATTGAGAACGCTTCGCAGCGCTTCTACGACTTCGTGAATCCGCACGAGACGGCGGCACATCTCCGGTCGGTCGTGGACCCGCTGGGAGCGGATCAAATCTTCAACTACTGGAAACTCAAGCGGCTAGCCGCCAATGGGAAACCTCTCCTACCACCGAAACACGAAGAGAGCTTGAAGCCCCCCGTCTATATCGATGACGAGCTCTCCTCCCGGATCCGGACTCTCGTCCACGTTCGGCAGGATCTCGAACGAGCTCGCAATCTCAGTTATCTACTACAACGACGTGAGAAAACGAAGAAAAGTTGGATACGTGCGAGAGAGGATGTTACGATGTGTCAGCTAAGGAATGCCGAAGAACATCCAGAGGTGGGTGGATCCGAGTGCTCGGATATTCCTATATCATGTGGTCCTCGGGAGAGAGCGAAGAGAACATAATTCGCATTGTCTTTCCAGTCTCTCCGCGTGATACGAACGGCGAATCGTCTCGACGATATCTACGATCGATTGCATTCGTTCGAGAAGATCTACGGCTACCCAGCCTACTCCGTCAGCGCTTCTCTCCTAAGAGCCGTCGCCAAAGATGATGAAGACGATCGACTGAACAAGACCGAGCTGACCTCGCCGAAAAAACGGACACCGAACAAACAGAAGAGCTCTCCGTTCACATCGGACGCATGTGCCAGTAAAGAACAGGACCGACACGTGAAGCGACGGAAATTAGTCTTCGAAGTCGATGAGAATCGGCCCCTGGGGGAGGGTCCTTTAACGAAGAGCAGACCCAGAGCAGCGGGGACTCGGAGACGCAGGTTGGTTGACGCGTTGAGCAGCGAACGATTCATGAGAATCGGGTCGGATTCTTGAAAATCAGACAATCATCATGTCATGTCGGTAGACCAATCGAATCTCTCGGGAGGAGTTGGATGGCAACTCAGTTGAACGTGTGAATTTACAGCGACTCGACGGAAATATTGACAAGCTCGCCGCCGCTGACGACGCTCTCGTCGCCTCTGTCGTCCTCCTCATCGTCGTCGCACAAATTTCTTCGCATAGGACGCAGACGGGGTGGCCCATTCAAACGCTCGATGATCCCCGCCCTTCAAAGTGATTTCGCCTCGCAACAATCGTCGAGTTTGAAGATGATCCGGAAAACGATGCGGACACAGGGGTCGCGGTCGGCGGCTAGTCCGCAGAGTCCTCAGAATCAAATTGTGACTTCGACGGATTACGATTCAGATACTTCGCTGGAGATTCTCACCGGTGAAGAGCTCGTCGAAAGCATGGCGAACAGGAAGAGGACTCGTCGATCCCGCCATAGACGTTTGACCTCTGCGACAAAAGAGCCCCCTCTTGGAGCAGGGCTGCAGACGGCGAGAAAAATGAAAATCTCTCCAGGGCATACACGTAAAGCGAACCTCACGCCTCGGGTCGAGTCGACCGATCAACTAAGCTCGATTAGTCAAATGAAACAGGTCAAAGAAGAATCCAGGGAAGCGATGAGATCGAAAAGGGTCAATCTCCCATCGATTGAGTCAACGAGGCAGAAGCGACCTCCCCGTCCTACGATCTGCTCCCAACCCTCACCAAGTGAAACGAGCGAGATACGAGTACTCCGACACCGGGAAATTTCCATATCTCCCGAAAAGAGATCGAAGCTTCCGTCCAGAGTGGTGAGCTAATGATTGTTGGAATCGCTATCTATCCGATTCAAGACGGAGCTCCTTAATCGTCTCATCAATAGGATCTGGGAATAATATGGGTCCGCGCCTGTCTCTTTCAGAACCCCGACGGGGAAACGAGGAAAAAGTCCTTGTCTGCACCGCGTGCTGCAGAACAGAGAACGGCCCAGAATTCAGCGCAAACCAGTAGTCCAGTTTTCATCGAGTGCTCCGTTCGCTTGAAGAAGCTCAGCGAGAGGGACTTGGAACCTTTCTCAAAGTGAGGCTTCAGCCAACGAATTGAGGGCGGCTGTGAGCGATGGAGTTGATTGGCGAGGGGGGACTCATGCCATCCCATGGAAATAACTCTTGACTCCCTCCACAGGCGCAATCTAAGGAGTGGGAAAGCGAACCGCCAATGACACCGTCATTTCACTTGTTCGAGATGATGCCTCAGTGAAGTTCCAACGAGGTGGTCTACGGGATCGATCCCAATAGTACATACATACGGGTGGTCAATCAAGAGTCAAATTGATATCTATTGTTGGAGAGTATATTAACTGGATCTCGAAACCATCGATTCCAGCCAGAGTTCATATCGAATCATTCGCATCATGTAAAATAAATTCACCAATCCACAGTTCTCAAAGAACGAATACTGTACTCATACCGCATGGGTGATGAGAGCAATAATTCCTGACGTTTTCGATCTCAGCTCCGATTCGGTGATGGCGCCAGGGATATCTTCCATGGTATTTGCTGCAGTGAGGGGTTCCCCAGCTCTCTACTCTAATGTTCTTCATTAGCGAAAAGGAGGAATGTTGATTCGAATTTTCGTATGTTTCTCTTTATTTCCTTGTGCTCGATCGATCTTCCATAATCTCCTGCACTGAAGCGAACCCTAAACTGCCGCGGTCTCTAAGCCTTCCGCACTGAATGTCTTATGTACAATGAATGACCTAAAATTTGTACATCTGCGGCAGATGTTCCTCTCTCGCTGGCATTGATAGTGTAATGTCATGAAACTTCACCAATCAGCTTCCAGTCAATCATCTCAATCAATCAATACATCGATGAGTCCGATAGATGTCGATTTTCGAAGGTTGCAAGTCGATTGGAAATATTTCCCGGATGGCATCCAGATGCTGCTGCCTCCCCTTCCCGTTCCTTCAGACATTCGATGGTTTCTCAAGCAGCTTCCATCCAACGAGATCCGGATGCCTGGTTCCTTCGGCGGGGAAAACAAGCGATCCTCAACGTCGGAACCAATAGAGAATCGATTGCCAGAACCCGACGTTGAGAGCCGTACCGATAAATCGTCACAAATCTTAGAATCTCAGCTCCCACGAGAAGTCAGCTTCCACGACCGACCAAGGGCTGATGTTGGGACAGCCTTTGGCCGGTTGACAATCTCCCCGAGGTTGCGAGACCCAACGGAACCATCATCCGAAGCTCCCCAGAGATACTGACGTCACGATAACTGACCGAGCACAAAGCCTCGTGCTCGACTGAGGTACGGGGCGATAATGCTTGTCGGCTGCGCGATTCAGTCAAACAATTGCCTGTAGAAAACTCCCCATAGCCCCCGCTCTCTGCGGAAGAAGCGGAGCTTCGAGGAACTGACTTGAAGAAGTGCAGGACATTGGCATGCGACGAGGAGCGAAAGGATTTGAAGGACGCCCGACGGAAATGAATCCCAAAGAGTGTGGTCCCAGTTTGTCCCGCATTGATCGAACGCCGACCCGAAGATCGAGACTTCGAGAGCCCGGTGCATCACGCATCATTCGAACCAGGATAATGATAATACTACGAAAATAGGGTTATCTCGAAATAAGACTCTACCGTATCGACTCAATCAGTTCACACACATCTTGTTCGCAATCGAAAACCTTTCATTCAATTCACCATAATATCATGTAATAGAGCAGTAGCAGCAGAAGTGGAAGCTGCAAGTTGAAGTCTGAGCCTGACAAAAACTAGTGAGTTGCTGTGAGACGTATTCGGATTGAGCTGTAGATATCCTGCTTACGGGGGTCTCCCATGAAATGAAAACAGACTCGATACACAATTTACACAGTTCGCACACGATCCCCCGCAGAAGAAGGCCAACGAGGCTTCATCTCCCCGTTGCGATCGCGGTCCTCGTAGGCCAGTGGAATCCTGCTCATCCGTCGCCGAAGAAAGATGTTGATCCTCTGTACAACGCGGGACTTCGCCTTGTCCAGGCAAGCTTTCTCAAACCGCTCCTTTTGCGCTCCATCTTCTGAGATCGATCTCTTCTCGCTGACATTGATGCAACCATTTCAGTGCTACCGCGGCTCATCCTGCGAGAGCCGATGCCTTTGATACGAGAACACTGACGGGGCCAGGTAGATCACTACTGTGGATGCTCGTTGAGAAATGATGGGTTTTCAATTGACTAAGTAGTTTTGTAATCGCCGTTTATCTCGATCGGTTTCTAGTTTTCTTCTTACAGCTCCTCACATATGCATGGTTGGATACATACGGAAAGCCCTCGGAGGTATGGCCGAATGCTATGATCTCGATGTGGAATATTTTTGGGTTTGCTTGCGAAACTCGTCCTTGGACGAGTCGTGGTCTCTTCTCTTCAGCTCTCGCTGTTCTTCCTTCACTCTAATTTACGTTCTAGATGCATCGATGAAGAAAAAATGCCTCGTTTTCCGACATACCAGCAAGATATGCCTTGTTGTTGTTGATGTTGTTGTTGTTGGTTGTTGTTGTTGTGGATGTAGACAATAGTGATAATAATAATAATAATATTTATAATAAAGATGATGAAGATGATGATCCAGAATGATTGGACTCGGCGTCCATCACTCAGTCAGTCATTCGGTCGTTGTCTGTTAATCTTCACAAGATGACGGAAACTTCCCTCGAATGGCGCTTTCCCTCGAAGCATCCGCCGCGGGGTACATTTGAGGCGTTTGTGGAAGGTCATCGAGGTTTTTCCTGATAGGTGTTTCGAATTTCAATGCCCTCGATGAGAAATAATTGTTGTGACTTCAGAATCAATGATGATGTGGTAGGCTGGGTTTTTGTTGATGTTGTAGTAGCGGAAATGGTCAGTCACACTAATTGGATGATGTCTATTCAGATTTCTTCTTCTTTTTCGCAGGTTGATCGGAACTTCCCTCCTCATCGTCATCATCGTCACCAGCCGCTGCCGAAGAACCTTCTTTGTCTCCGGGTTCGTAGTCGGCTTCATCGTCCTCATCGATATCTTCCTGTAAATAGAACAAATCTCCGATTCAGAAAGAGATCTAGGGTGGAAGCCAGCGTAAGCTCGAGGAAGGATCGAAGAGGGAAGGACGAGCTCGAGGTCGATGATTGGATTGGTTGATTGATCGATAGGATAATATTTGATTGATTGATTAACGCCGTCGTAACGTGAAGCTCGACATGCTCAGATGAACGGCAGGTCATACGCTATCTACAGGTATGCTGAACTTGCTTCGGAAGCTTCTGCTCGACCCATCGATTTTCGCGGACAGTGATCGCTCGATTTCAGCAAGCTTGATGTGATCGCTTCGGATCAACACTCGGCAACGAAAGTAATGATTCCCTTCTATTATCAAGAGTGTGGATGTCGTCGTAGAGGGACCGAATTGAGCGAAAACTCTTCGCTCTACACCAGACTCGGCAAAGTTCGAGATCGGGGAAGATAGCTCAGCCCCATAGAAGGCTGAGAATCCCGCTGGAGAGGGTTTGCTTGGCCGACTGCGAGGATCACGACGTTGTGCATCACCCTGGCTGAGCAACAACGGAAGAAAACTTCGCCTTGTACCGCCTCGAAATGGGGGTTCGTCAGGCTCGGGTCTAGTCGCAGCGGAGCGAGAGTAGAGTCAGTAGCGGCGACCGCTCTACCAGCAAGCACTGAAGTGATGCAGTAAGAGGGACATGCCGCCTCCGATGCAAACGGTTCTATCATTGTCATGGTTCTACTGCAAACTCTCGGGAGACAACTCGCCGGTCGCTCCGCATCTCCATCCCCCGGCATCCACTCTCGTCCTCTCTCTTCGGAATGTTCTTTACAGCCGAGGTTCCGCCAGTCGATTCGACAATATACCGGCTGCGGCGGAGGAGACAACCCCTCAATCCACGCAGTGGTGAGTTCGTTCATTCGTCCGACGACTCCAGCAGCAGTCTAAGCGCTCCTCGGTCGGCGAGAAATCGAGAGAGAGAAGGATGAAAGAGAAAGAGATGAAGAAGCGAGAGAAAGAGAGTTATTGGTCGATTATGGCGGGTCCGCTTTCCCAGGGACGCTACAAAATGGCGGACCACGAAAATGAGCGAGAGAGTGATTCCGCCGAATCCGCGGGACTGCAGCCCACAGCGAGCGGCGGGAACAACAACAAGTGCCACATACCGGCACCAACATCAGGCCGTCAAGCGAACAAGGTGGTCGAGCGACTGCGCATACGGATCATTGTGCTCTCTTCCGCAAAACAGTGGACGAGGGCTAATGAAGATCACTGCGGGCTTCAACATTCTGGCTATGACTCTACCGCCGAACTCGCGCAATGCGAATCGTTCAAAGGCCTACAATCGGCACATCGGAGAAGAGCAGGTTGAGACCTCGATAAGAGAATCCGCGTCGAGGAAGGCATCTTGTGGAGCGGTCAACGTTCTAAGGCCGTCGATGGACAGGAACGACGCTAGAATCTGGCTCCAAATGGATTTCGGACGACTCCGAGGATAATGATTCCAGTCGACTGTAAACCAACTGGTCCGAAAGATATCTGATATTCCCCCTTGCTTGAAGAAAATACCGTGTTCTGAGAGACGCGCTGTCTTTTCCGGTCGCATTTACATCAGACAAATTCACTTGGCTTCTCGAGGAATCGTCAGCCAAGACAGCGCTCCCCTTGCGAACTCTTGCATTGAAATAATTGACCCGGCGAAGCAGATGAACTGACAGCTCCCGACCTGACATCTCTTGAAGCTACTCGAAAGCGATCTCGATCAATTCATAGATCCATCGAGCCTGCCTGAAGATGCCGCGCATACCAAACTAAGCAAAGGCGCTATTCCCCATTCCAACAAGATTGAGACACAGTGACGTCCACACAGAGATTTTCAGAGCTTATCGCAAAGACAAACGAATTCATACCGTTCGAATGCCTCTCAAACGCTTGCGGTGGAAACGAAAGCGCTCGAGCTGTATGGAAGTGGAAGACAAACTGAGCCAATTAAATCGTATCAATCAACCTTACGATCAATCAATCCTCCCATGAATCGATCAACCAAATCCTGAATCGATTCAACAATCCATCCTTCGCTCCTCGTGAGGGTGATAACGTTTACCTTTTCAAGATATTCGAGACCTACATCTTCCTCCTCGTCCTCTTCGTCCGCGCCTTCGGGTTCATCCTCTTCATCTTCGTCCCCGACTTCTTCTTCCTCATCGGCCTCATCATCATCATCATCTTCCTCACCTGCAACAAAGAAGATAAGAGCTCGTATACCAACAGAATTTCCATCCTTCCATGCAGGACATCCCAAATTTAATTGTAGCAGCTGCCATAGACCAATGCGGGAAAATTTGAGCAATAACCGTACGGAAGCCGCCCTTGCGCGTCTGTGCCGCTCTACCACAAGGAGGTCTGACGGATTCCGTCCGGAAATGAAATCATCTTCCTCAGCAGAGCACTCTACGGAGTTATCCGCCCTGATGCATCAAACTAGCACGACGTCAGCTTTCAGCGTGGATCTATATCCCTCTGGATTGAATCCCCGAAATTCGCCAGAAACAAATCGTCGGGGCGGCAGGCAGCGTATATCATGTCCTCGTTGGCCTTCATCATCGGAGCCGGAACCCCGGAGCCCCCTCCATTGAATGCAGTTCTATTCGGTTTCGATTTGTTCGAGATATTGGATGCACGTAATTTTACGCCGAATCAGCCGGCCCTACGCAATCGCTGAAGCCACGCCGGCATGGCTTGGCGCCAACGGTCGTTGAGATCCACCCGTTGAGAGCTCTGTCCGTGGTCGACGAGTGAGCGAGCGAGCGCCTACCGAACCCACCAGTCGTCCGCACGCCTGTTCGTCCGCATGCCTGCCTTGGCTGTTGTTGGGTAGCCGCCGCCGCGGCCGCCGCCGGCAACAACCAGCACAAGCCTGTGCAGAAGCAGCGGCCGCAGCAGCCAGTCGGCATCAACACACAGACGACATGTTATACCGCCAATGCAGCCGCCGGTTCGTCGGCGGCTTCGCCGCCATGTGTCTTTTGGGTTCTATGTTTTTTTCAGGTGTTCTAGCGGGAAACTCGCAAGGCGGGGAGCCGCTCCACCGCGGAGGATTCCGCAAGTCATGAGCACGGTACTCGACGAGCGCTCCCATACTCAACTCCGGCTCCAGCACTGCGCCGCCGGGCTGGAAGCTCTCGAGCGGGCGGGAAAGCGAACGGGGCGAAAATAAATTAATCTCACGTAGACACAATGAGGAAACTCGCCGGTCGACGATCAGATAGAAAAATCACACGTCCAGAAAGACGGGCGGCGAAGCCCGCACGGAACTCGAGAGCGGAATCGAGCCGCGGCTTGCCGGCATCTCGCCGCCGGGCAAGCTCACTCTACGAGCGAAAGCACGCACACACGATCGTCCGGGAACTACCACTGGTAGGGAGGATAAACGTCAACAACACGTTTCTTCGTGAGCCACCTACCGAGAAGGGTGCCGTCCTCGCGGATAATCCGACGCATTTTCAGTTGTTTTGCCTGAACGAACGAACGAACAAACGAAGTGAAGCCTGGGGGAACCGGACGCGCCTGCTGCTACCGAAGCTTTGGGAAGCCAAGAGAGCTTTGGGAGCGAGCGAGCGGACAAACGAACGAACAGCGACCGAATGGGCGAGCGAAAACCGAGAGAGAGACAGGGAGCGCTCGAGTGAGCGGGTGAGCAAATGAGCGAGCGAGCGAGCTACTTCGAACACTGTGTGTGTCTGCTTGCCGCCGCCGCCAACACTAGGACAGCAAGAGAGAGGCCGTTGTTGGTGTTGTTGTCGCTGCTGTGGTCGTCGCTGCCGCGGCGGCGTTTGCTGTAGCGAAAGAAAGGAAGCCTGGCGGATTGCTTGCCTATCTGCCCGCCGCCACCGGCCGGCTTACTTTGGGGAAGGACAGTCACAGGAGGCGGAGTATAGCCATCATCACAGCAACCAGTAGCAGCAGCAGCAGTGAGCAGGCAGCGTGTACATAGAGACGCCTTTCGCCGTCGATCGACTGACTCTCCGCCTGTCTGGAACATGCTAACCGTAGCTGGTTCGCCGGAGAGGCTTGGATGCGCGCGCTCCGTAGGCAAGGAGACCTGACTCGCTGCCACAACCGTCGTTTTGCCGCGGCCTAAATCGACAGTACCAACGTTCGTACCGATTCGTGTTCTATCCCCGACAACATAGTCTGAGGAGGAGCTACAGCCTGTCGAAGAGCGGAAAGCATCCGAATCGAGCTCAGCGACTTCGGTAGGGGGGTTCGCGCAAATACCGTTTTGCCGCCAAAAACCGTGCAGCATTATTTCACATAGGGAGGCTCGGATAGTGGCAGCGTCGTCGCCCTCCTGAGGGGCTCCCCCAACACGACCGGACTCGAACAACCGCGGAACTCTGGACACGCGGCGAAATGCGAATGACGGGGCAAGCCTCCGGACAGACAGCCCGCCCGATTTCCACGGCGAGAAAACTCCGAGAGTTCTTCCGGCCAGGACCGAATCGAGTGCACCGGTTGGAATCCCGATACCGAGTGTCCTTGGGAGCGCGAACCTCAGCACAACGCCGTCGATGTCCGAACGTTTCCTCATAGTTTCGCTCCTCAACGATCGTTGAAGACTGATAAGCCTGACGGCTGTGTCGTCCGAGAGGGCGTACGGCCCGCTCAGACGCTCTGATTCTCGCTCAGGAGTCTGCTAGCCGCGAAGTCGAATCTCAGCGAGCGGGACCCTCGATTCAGCCTTCCATCCTATCGTATTCGATTCGAATGATTAAAATGGAGTTCTGGAGGAGGGGTTTGATTTTATGCGACGCACGGCTGATCGGTAGGAGTCAAGAGGATCGGGGAGCATGGCAGTCGCTGATCCACGACCCTGAGGGAAGATTGGGCAGTCCTTGACGAGCGTCCAAGGGAAGCCTTCGTCTCTATGGGTCCGTAGTTTGTACGTTTCCCCGGAAGACCGTGAGGAGTCCACTGGAGCGCATGCAATCGCCTCGCGATGCGCGGATTGTGCCAAGGAACCTGTCTCCAGACCTCGGTAGCTATGCTGCGATGGGAATCGGTTCTGAGAACTCGTACTCACCCTCGTCCGACGAAGCTTCATTCTCGTGCATATCGTAGCCGTCCAAGTACTTCAGATTAGGCAACATGGCGAACATTTTCTCTCGATAACCCTCAACACTCGTCACTCCGCAGTTGAACAGATCCAAGATGCGAAGCTGCTGTGGAATCAAATT
The DNA here is from genome assembly GCF_000255335.2 of Galendromus occidentalis. Taxonomy (NCBI): domain Eukaryota; kingdom Metazoa; phylum Arthropoda; class Arachnida; order Mesostigmata; family Phytoseiidae; genus Galendromus; species Galendromus occidentalis. The sequence goes on along the minus strand of NW_003805472.1, from coordinate 1,568,972 downwards.
TTTCCTCAGCTCTAGATTCAAATACATTTCCTTGGTCTAAGGAGATGACCGACCCGCGAGAAAAAGGATCCTCCGGCCGCTGAGCGTTCCCAACGAGCTCGTGGGCCGGCGGGTTTTCATCGATAAATCCGGCGGTTCATGCTTGCATATGTAGGTCTGACTGAGTAGAGGACAGCAGCTTACTTTGAGTTCAGCCAAAGGTTTAACTGTTTCCAAATCCTCGATCCGGTTGTTGGATAAATTAAGATGCGTCAGTAGCGGCGATCCGTGGAACGCTTGCAGTCCCCCGGAGATACGATTGTCGGAGAGTTCTAGTCTTTCGAGCTTTGGTAGCTTGGGGAAACCTGGAAGAGACGTCGATGAGTCGACTCAGCTCCACTTCCAGAATGAGCGAATTCTACGAGCGGCCACCGATCATCGTCATCATCACCCTCAACTGTAACCGTCGTTTCTCGACACCTGTTGTACAATCGGCGATCATGTTGCAGGATGCGGGTGTCAACCGCTTACCTTTCAATGAGGTGAGACCGACGCTGTTCAGGCTGAGAGTGCGTAAGTTTACAAGGTCGCTTGTCAGTCCAACGATGCTGGTAGACCGTGCGTTGTCCAGATTCAAATCGACCACCTAGATCAACACAAGAAAATATTCGTATGGCGGAAGGAACGGCGTCCGGCGCGAGCCGACCCGCAGCGAGCCTCTGATCATGGATATTTCCCGAGGAACACGAATGCCCAACTCATGTCGCTAGGCCTGTTCGGTGCCTACGTGCTGGCGTTGTGCGTGAACGCATGCCCGCCGAATACGTACCTTCTCGGGCTTGCGTCCACGTTTTTCAAGCTCGATCCGTTTCTCCATGTCGTCGGCGCGTGCGTGTTTGCACTGAGCAGTGTTTTGCCTCACGTTTTTTTCGGAACACCGACCCTAGCGGTAGCCTGTCGCTATTTTCTGTCCGCCAATAGCTCGCGAGATACGAAACACAAGTTTGTGGTCCGTAGGCGCGACTTTCAATACCGATGCAGCACCGGGATACGTCGAACCTCTAACTCTCAACACAGCGAGTGATATGCTTGCTGCCAGAGCTCCGTGTCGTCAGAAAACACTTCCACTAGCGGTTTGAGCAGCAGCGAAACAACACTGTGTTGTTTTGAACCGCTCGTTGTTCAAGAAGGCCACAAGACGACAACGACGACGACTACCACCACCACCACGACGATGACAACACAACGAATGCCGCTTCTGCTACGGTGGCGGCGGCGGCAAACGAGAAGATCTACTGCTGCTGGCTGCTGCGGCCGCACCAGGATCGCAGGTAGGCAACAACAAACCTGCCGTCCGTCGTCCCCCTCTGTGTACATTCCAATGAGCGAATGGACGCATCCCGGAGCGAGTAAAGGGGGCGGGCGATCGGAGAGGCCGCGAATGAGCCGTGTCTTATGAATCGAGAAAAGCGACCTCGGCGTAAGGAGATCGAAGTGAGACCTGCTTCAGAGACGGAGATGTCCAGGCTTCTTGAGTCCCATCGGTATCCATGACGAGGCTGTCGACACCCTACCGTGGGCTCTTCTCACGTTAGTTTGAATGTCTTACCGCCGATAACCTGTCCTGAACTCGCTCCAGAATTCGATCCAACCCAGAAGAATTCTACTCCTCCCAAAGAAAAAGCTCGAGTAATGAATGACGGTTTTCCATTCTCTGTTTGCTTATCAATGGTAACTTATCATTGTTGAATATATCGATTTGATGGGGATGGGGATATTATCGTTAGTCATGAGTCATTAGTGCTCTCATCTTCTGAGATGACTTCCTGCCTGCCTTGACCGAGGGATCTCATCCCCGCGTCAACCCTCAGGGCTAACCACCACCCCGGCGGGCGAGTACCCCCCCGCGTCTAGCTTTCGTGTCTTGTCATTGGAGATATGCTGTTATCTAATGGGAGAACTCGGGCCAGTACATGATTTCACGGTCTCCAACATCATGCTTTCACGGAAGGAGGGCATGTCCTCCTGACTGAAGTCAGTCTTTGCATCTGGTGTGGCATACTCCGAGTATTTCAGTGCGAATACCCTACAATGAATCCGGTCTTCTGCAAAGGGACGGTGTTGTCATGCTGGAGGCTCCACTCATCGAGATCGATACCGATTCTTCTTATAGTTCATTTCTTCAGCCAAGTGGGTGCGCAAGATCGTCAGGCACTCCTGCCTCCCGCCTCGTAGTGAGTCTTGATACTTGACAGCTCTCATCCGAAGGCCGTTGGTCGCCTTGTACCAATGGCCAGTCTCATGTATCACAATCATGGATCACAAATCACACCTATGTCGATCGTGGAATTATCTTCAGGGTACTTGGAGCTTTGCTCCCTCAACCAAGCTTCGAGCACCGGGTCGACGCTCTCGCCCTGCTCGGTCAGGGTGAGCATTTGGCTTTCCTCACCACCTTATATACAACTCGATCGATGAACTCCGAAGCTGAGATATCTACCCGCGATAGGGGCTCCCTGGATGAGCTCATTCTGACATTATTCCATTTCGTCGCCTTGTTCGGTCGAGGAAGGATAAACCCTCCGGTGCTCCGGTCACCAAGGAAGAGGTTCTTTTGGAACAATCGCATGCGAAAGACATTCCAACGGGAAACCCTCAATTAGAGAGAGCGGTTCCGGCTCGCGCAGAGAGCAACATCTATCACGGCAGGTTTTATAGTTGCAAGAGGGTAGGAGTACGTTCAGAAAGTCGACAGAGTGGGAGCCGACTCTTCGTGGAATTCGCCATTGCTCCCAAAGCCCAGTATTCCTCTGTTAATATGGAACTCTCGGAGACGCCGTTCGATCTTAGTAGTCCATTTGAGTTTCTCGGAGTATCAGTACCAAAGGAAGACAACCCATCCATGGCATGCCCAGCCGCTCCCAAAATCCCTACAAAACTCCTGGATTTCCCCGGTTCTCCGACCACCTGCCCCCTTCCCGAAGAATTAAGATCTCAGATCTCTCAGAGTGTGATTCGTAGCGGAACTTTTGTACCGTTTCCCAGAATCGGGATCGACGGGGGTCTCTATGTAGAACTGTGAACGAATGCCGAGGGCATGGAGAAGGATCCCGCCTCACGTCAGAATTCTTCCGGAAACTGGCGTCACTAACCTAGGAGCACCTGACCACGACTCGAGACCTGATCGACTTGAAGAACCACCCGGCTCTCCACGGCCTTCTGATCCCAGGATCCGCATGATTTCATGAGCACAGATGTTGAGATTTAATTTACGCAAGTTCGGATTCGCTGGAAACCGGGAACTTTCCCCGAAACTTCAAAGGGAAGCTACTTCGCGCAAGGACGTTCTCAACCCCAATAACTTTCTCAGAACTCAGTATCTGACACCCCGCCTTCGCTGGAAACTGTCGGATAGTGAATAGAGTATATTGTACTACCACCAGTAGAATGAGGATTTTCATGATTCTTTGTTCCGAGAGAAAATTCACAATTCACCATTGCTCATCATCACGACCGTAAAGAGACAGCAAAGAAATGAATTGATGAATAGCGACAGAAAGGATGATTCTCAGTTCTGTTAAATCACTCCGATGCAGACGTAGCTGACGATCTCGCTGCAGACGATTGAGAGCTAGAACCCTACCGGCGATAGAGGTCACTCAGTCAGGGGATTCCGAATGGCACCTTGGATCATAGCACCGCTCTCGAAAACATATTCACCACCGCATGGCGAGCTGACAGGGAGGCTTCCTCATCTCGCTAAGTTTGAGCTGAGGCTGAGGGATTTGTCATTGGAGCCATTGGTGACGGAATACTTTCAAAGGCGCTGTTCGGGAACCTGGTCTTGAAATCCGACGGCATCGGCACCGCGTCTCCGGAACGGGATCCGGGCGACAAACTCTCGCCGCGCAGCTCAATCCACTGAGATGTCCCTTCGTCGATGGAAGATCGTTCGTAGAGAAGATCCGCACGTGTCGAATGTATCGCTACTGGTTTGGCCAACCTGGTGGTGAGAGAAACCTTCAAGTCAGAGGTTTCCAATAACTGGTTCCCCTTGGATTGCGGGACAAAACCCCGTCGTGGACGACCATGAAGGAGAACCCGACTGAGGAAGGTTGAGAAGCTATCTGAGTGAAGGGATACTTAATTTAATTTCAACCCAGGCCAAGAAACACAAGACTCAACCGTGAGCTCTCGTTCCGTTGTTCGGAATGATTTCATCAAGATCAATTTCCATATCATTCAGCTTCAACCTCAGCCAATTTGACCACTCAAAAATCCGTGGACCACCGAAAATTTGATCATGGACCACGGCTGGTCCATGGACCACCGTTTGGGAGATCGTGCTCTAGCTTCTTCTCTGGAGAATCTCGAGCTTTGTGCTCAAGGAAGTGAGAGATGGTTATCGATGGATAGCCGAGTGCTTAGAGCGGTCGGCACGTCAGATGACGACTTGCGCTAGCTGCATTGACGTGGTATCGGGCGGGAGGCAGCGTGGGCTCGATCCCTGCAACGGTCTACTTCAAGGAGGGCTTCCATTGTTCCCCTTATTCGGGGTGAACGTCGGAGTAGAACTCAGGCCGCTGCCTACCGAATCCCGGTAAAGAACCCAACGCAACGCAGAACTCCATGGACTGGGCGAGCATGAGGGCTCTCTGAGGAGGAGCAGGAACTTCTCGAGGTTAACGTTCTGCAACGGAGATCGATCCCCGGCACTCACCCGCTCTGCATTTAACATCGAGCCGGATGGAGAAGCCAATGGAGTGTGGCTCTTCAACGCTATGGACATCGTCAAGGTACTGCAGCATCGGTGCATTCCCCATTTGAATGGAGCAGTATTCTCAAGAAGTCGGCATTGGAGGATGCCCACCGGAATCGTGGCATTCGTCGGCTCGTTTTCCTCGGGACTTGCTGGCACCAGGTCGTCCTCACCTCCATTGCTTGCCTCAGGCTACTCCATCCCGCCATCGACATTTTCGGCTCCCACTTCGGATACAGCGAGGGCTCCGAGAGAGTCTTTGAACGTCGCCCTTTGTCGATGCCCAAGCTGGCTTGTCAAGCGTGCCTCTGAAGCTGCGGTGGGTATCGTCATGGGCTTCTTCCGATTCACGGCAGAGTGACCCTCGAATCATATTCCACAAGACTTTTCTCCTATTCGGAGCCTAGAACTCCTGAGACATTCCTCAAATACTGGCCCCCGACCTTCCGAAAAAGTATCTTTGTATACATCACGAATTTTCTGAGTGCTCCGTGATATCGCTTCGGCAGCGCGGAGTTTGCCTTCTGTCGGCGGGTCTCACTGTTCGGTTTAGAATTATGAGATCATCCGATACAGTGAATATGGTTTTCAGCGAGCCTCGCTCATGTTTACACACTTCAATTGTGCAAACGAGCGTCCCTGGGCGAGTTTCCTCACCCGACGTATCTCCCGAGTCTCAGTTCCCGCCTCTTGAGTGTTCCCTCGTATTTTCACTCGAGCCCTGACCCCCTTCCTCAGTAGACCCCATAACCTGGCAAACTCATCCGTCTCGCAGTGATCAGAATCTCATTTCGTGATGATGTGTGGTGTGGTCTCCATTTGACCCCCATATGTCTTGGGGTTTGGGTTGGAGCTTCTCGGGCAATGACGGAATAGAACGTAGACTATGCTGGTCAGCAATTTCGGCAGCGGTTCATCCCGATGCACCGGATGGGTATCAGAGAGCAGATAATGGCGATAATCTGCCCCGACAGTATCTATTGCAAAGCTATGCATATACGTATTATTCCTCAACATTATAGAGCGTGAGTCGAAAATCAGACGGACAAGTCACCGACAGTACGAAGTGCGTATACAGAGGTCGGGGAATCTCCGCTGAGGCCGCGGCTGGTCGGAGAATACAAGAATATCGAGCAAGAGTCCTCCTTATCTCGTGCAAAAGGGAGGTAGAAGTTCTCAGAGCTCGGGAGAATGCTCCGCGTAAATCGGTGTTCTATCTTCGGAGGAGCCCTATCTTTCTACCCATTCTCGCGCTGCCTCGAAGCCGTTCTCACACGTTTTGGTCCCTAGCTCAAATAGGTTGTCTGGGTTGGTGTGCCGCGCTACCGACATCACCAAGCAGCCGTTCCGCCCACGCCTTCCACGATCCAGGAAGACAGAGGGCTCGCCTGATCCATTCCGCAGCCAGGTAGGGTAATCTGCGTAATCCTCCGGCATTCAAGTGGCTGGCGAAAAGTCCTCGTAGGAAGTTCGTCATCGAGTTTGATTCGATCATGAAGCTCGACTGGAGTGAGTATTCCCAGGGAATGCCTATCCTTCCGCGAAATCGTACGGAGGTGAACGATGGAGCTTGAGGGCACCGGTGCTACGGCGGCGCTCACGAGATTCGGAACATTCTCGTTCCCTTGAATCGACCCCAGCATCTCCGTACGGAGCCATTAGCGGGGACTGACCGCGCCTGCCAGCCGATGTGTTGAACTCCCTTGAGGGAAAAGCAAGTCTGGAAAACTCCCTTTCCTCGGCGCTGATGCGGCTGCGTCGGAGCTGTCGCCGACTCCGAAAGAACCGGTGTGCCTCTTTACTCTTTGGACTGACTATCGTTCCGTCGTCGCCGCCGCCGCGCCGCCGTCGCCGCTGCCGTCGGTGTTGCCTACGAAGAGGAGCGGACGAAAGAACGAATCAACGAAGATGATGATGCCACGCTACTGCGGTCTTTCGTAGCGGCGATTCGCGTCTCAGAAGTCCGGCGTCGTCGTCGTCGTCGTCAAAGAGGCCCTGTTTAGGTTGTCTGCTTCGGCCGCCCGTCTTTTGCTGGAGCTGGCGCTGGTTCTTCTCTAGTCGAGCCTTAGACGAAGAGCTCCGATCCGAAAACAGAAGCACCGAGCCCCGTCTTCAGCGGAGAGCCATGAGGGGCATTCCTTGATCATCATTCAATTATGGCCGCGAGCTTGATTGGGCTATCGAATCCCAGTCTTCTGAAGCACCCAATCGGCACAGTTTCCGCTGAACCAGGCACCTGTTACTCTCACCAGTGAGTCGGTTTCGACGTTTCCGATCCGATACGTGACTACAACGACTCGCACTGGTTCGTTCCGTGCACCGGACACTACGATGTCATCACATGGCAAGCGGTTGGCACACAGATGAGGTATGTTTACCAAAGAGACCATTCGGTAGCTAATTTTTCATACCGTGATGTTCCGGACACCGGGGCGCCCCGACTGGCAGCGGCGCAATGGATCCGAGATCAATCCGAATAAATTTCGGCACGGCACGGGAGAACCGAAAGCGGTTCTCTCGTCGGTGACACGGAGAGATATTTGCGCGCGCGACGAATCGGCTGTCCCGTTTCTTCTGGAAAGTGTCCACGCACAGAAGTGAAAGCGTATGTTTACGATGACGACATTGTTTTCTGTGAAGCCGTAGACAACGGAGCCTATCGCCGTAGAAGAGCACTCATGCGGCAACCGCGCATCGGCTCTGATTGTAGCATTAGGCAAATGAACGGTCGTCGGGCGATGCTAATTGAGCTCGTCTTGTGAGGGAGGACTATTGTATCCGACGGCTGTCGATCGGGGAAAATGTCGAGCGACACAAGAGGCGGCCACCAGTCTCAAAGCCGGAATCACGAGCCGAAGCCACGCGTCGTCTTCAAAGAAATGTATCGGAGATTTACATGCACGGGCTTGACTAAGAAACTACGACTCGGGGAACACATGTGGAGCACGTGCTCGTCGATAATAATGCGCGAATTTGGATCGGGATAGAGCGGTCGACGAGCGGCACGAAGCCAATAGATCTCAGATAGCTGCTGGGATTCGGAATGGCTCATTCCGTATCAACGTTTCCGCTGGATACACCACACCTGCTCGGAGTCGAGGCGGCTCGTCGGCAAGAGCTGAACATTTATCATTTCGTCATCATGGAGCGTCGTCGTGCCGTGAATCAGACGAGAAGGCACTCGAAATCGGCTTCAGCTCGCACGAATGATGCTATGAAGATTTTCCAGGAACCTGTTACACCTGCGACAAGCCCATCCCCGGAGACAAATATATGTGTATCCCCTGTGAATCGCAATCGAAAGAATTCCTACAGGAGAAACACCGACTCCCAGATCAGTGATGCGTATTTTTTCCCAGAAGAGACTGCTTTCTAGGCCCGATCTCCTCCACTGAATTTTATCCCATGGATTATTTCCAGCTGGCGGTCATGAGCAGGAATTCCGCTGCTCGTCGACGGAACCATGGTGCCTTTCGGCTTCATTCTTCTCGTTGCGGTCGCGCCTCTCTGTCGTGGCGCGGAGTTCTCATTCATACGTGAGCCCGAATCGGAGATCATTGAAGATGGACACGCTATCTTCATGTGTGAGCCGTCGCAGGGCTTTGCCACCGTGCAGTGGTTCAGGGATGATCAGGAATTATCAGCCAATTCAAGCAACGTTGTCAAGGTGGGTTAAATCTAATCGCTAAGCGGAGGCGCTCTGTGAAGCCTCCCTGCGTCGCGAAGTTTCCCTCGGAGATCAAGGGATCATCGCTCGAGGATCAGCTCAAGGGATCAGACCGGAAAGAGATAGAAAATTCGCAGAAACAACAGCGTATGCTTAGGGAAGAGTGTCGGGCTGACCTGACCTTGTAGACAGGATCTTTTTTGCTCATTTGGGCTGGGTCTCTTGCAGATCTCGACCTGTGGCCGGATGCATTCGCTCGAAGTTCTCGAGACCAAACGTTCGAAGTATCGCTGTGTGATCGGTATGAAGAAATCGCCTCTGAAGTTGATGTCGAAAACAGTCGAAGCCATCCCTATCGCGATCGACGAATTCAACAGTCTGAACACAAGCGATCGCCGGATAGAGGTATCCCAGGGATCGACGGCTATCATACCATGCGGTCCTCTGCCGAGGAGCGAGCCTCCCGCCGTACCCAATGTGCACATACTGAAGAAACGTAAACGGATCGTTCTCAAGCTAGGTCACCGATTCCAAGTTATGCGATCAGGCAACGTTTTCGTACGGAACGCTCAACCTAAGGATAGTGGCGAGTATCAGTGCTTTGCCGAAAACCCGCTGACAGGTGAGCGTAGGGAGGCCCCATTCAAGGTGCATCTCCATGTGCGCTCGCAGGACGGCGAGCAGTCACAGAGAAGAAACGCCAGCCTCGTCCACGGACCCCCTCCCCGAACGGAAGCCATAATCGGTAGCAATGTCACCATGGAGTGTTTGGGAGACGGTATACCCAAGCCTCAGATCCAATGGAAACGCATGGATCCTTCGTATCTGCCCGAGGGTCGGATCGAGGGGGAGAATACTCTGACCCTGCTTTCCGTGACGCCGAAACACGCGGGCGTCTATGAGTGCTTGGTTTCAAACTACGTCACGGTCAGGGCACGGAGCACGCTGGTCGTTCTCGAACCGCCGCGTCTCAAGCAGCCGGAAAAGATCACCTATGTCGTCGAAAATGGCCAATCCCTGAACCTCGAGTGCGAGCTGAGTCGAGGTGAACCGCAGCCGAACATCACGTGGGTCTTGAACGCGGAGCGATTGCGCTCCCATTCGGGCAGAAGCATTTTCGTCTCGGAACGCGAGGTTTTCATTCGGAAGATCACCAAGCAATTCCACGAAGGAGCCTATCAGTGCTTCGCCACGAACAGCTTGGGCTCGGCTTCGATTCAGTATCAGGTTCAGGTGATTTCCGCCGCCAGTCAGGACGAGGCAGGACTCTCTGCTCAGGACTTCGGTCGGGACCGGGAAAATTCGCCGTCGCAGTCGCGTACAGAGGACAAGATCAGATTGCCGTCCCCTTCGAAACCGGACATCCAACAGATTTCCTCGAGCGCCGTGCTGATCACTTGGCTCGTCGATCCCGCGGAACTATCGGTGTCCTTCTTCAAGGTTCAGTACATGGTCAGAGGGGGCGGATGGGAAACGTTGGATGTCGAAGTGAATCCTTGGCAGACGGCCTACCAAGTCGACGGTCTACAGCAGCCACTGCAGTACCGCTTCCGGCTGATCGCCGTCTACGAGAATGACGATCACCGCATAAGCAAAGCCAGTCGATGGGTAGCACTCGTCGAGATGCCCGAACCCAAGCGTAATGAAACGCCTCAGCTCACGCCGATCGTGAGCGTGTCTTCGGACTCACCCACGTCGCTGACCGTCCAGTGGAAACTCGAGACGCAGTCCGGTGATATAGTCGACGGTTTCATTCTGAAGTTCCGTCGAATCGACAGCGCAGGGGAGTGGACGATCCATCGGCAGCCGAGAAACGCATCCAGATCCTTCACGATCGAGCATCTGAAAGCCGGTCAGCACTACGAGGTGAAAATGGCGGCTTTCAATCAGTTCGGTGTTGGAAACTTCTCCACTGCGAGAGTGGCCCGCACGAGGGACGCTCCGACGCGCTCACCACCCTCCGTGAAACTAGTTCCTCATGACGACGAGCAGGATAAGCTCCACAGAAACGACAACGGAAATCTAGGCAAAGAAATGCCTCAACGCACAGCTTTCCAGAAACATCATTTAATTGCAATCGCGGTCATCGGTGCCACGCTCGGTATCATTAGCCTCGTATGTCTGGTTTGCGCAATACAATACGGACGGAATTCCTCCGGGAGGCCGTCTAAGGTCGACAAGCGCTTGCGGAGGGAAGCTGCGGCTTACGTCAACGACGCCAACCTAAACTTTACGCCTTCTATATCGACGGTCGACCTGGCGAGCAACTCTCCTAATAGCAAACGCTTCGACGACGATGATCTGACGACCGATGACAGCGAGGACTCGGGCTCGGAGTCGATGAAAAGCGTGTCACACGAAGAAGTTCCTCGTTCGGAGAAAGAGTACGCACTCCGAATCCTGACTCAGCTGTACGCTACGAACGGGCACATCGTCAACTTCGATACTCAGTCAAGCCGCGTCCACAGCGTGTAGTGATAATGCGACCAATTCAGATTATCCCCGCTGACGCTGCGGACTTCGAAGAAAAACCACTCACTCGTATTGTATCTATACGTTATAATTTATTCCTATTTAAATCTTCCCCTATTTATTTCCTCCAAAACTCCCAATCAGTGAGTTTCATAGGTTGTGAATTCTCAAGGAACGTCGATGAGACACAGAAATTATTAGCAGGAAACTCCCCTCATAAGGCACTCGGTCATTAGGTGCCGGATACTCAGCTACGCTCCTGTCTGATCCCACGTTTATCAATCCGCTCATAATGGAATCATCCACGCGGAGCTGGGACTTCGGGACGATGCTTATCCAGACAGAGATCGCGACGATCGATTCCCACAATACGCTCGAGCGATCCGGGCGAAGTGTCGTTATGTCGGGCGATTCCCCGAGTCCCGAGAAGCTCTTTATGACGAGGGTTCCCCGCACCTAATTGTATTTAAAGAATGTGTTGAGAAAATAGACCATCGTAACGAGCTTGAGCTACAAATTTGTCGAATTGAATTCATACTCGTGATTGCTACTTCCGATGGAGCTTGTGCCAAAAAGCAACGACTTCCTTGTACACCGCATTTTCTGCGATTCGAAGGTGCTGTCATCGAAAGAGGCCGTCTCCAATTAACCGGCATGTCTCTGATATGCTCGGCTCTTGGAGAGGACGGGAGTTCAGGTGGAAAGGAAAACACCGAAAAATCTCCCTCTCTGATAGACGGTCAACTTCTCGCAGCTGAAAGCGGGAAGGAATGTCCTTCAGTTGGAGAGAATGCGACAATGAATATATGATCTCTAATCTCCAAAATCTCACTTCTCGCATCAATTCATTTGATTGCCGATAACTCGATACCAGGAGCTACACGAGAATGAGATTCCAAAACCTAAGGCATTGTATTCTTCTATTGTTACACCCTATATTTCTCGACTTCATCAATAATATATTCACGCTTTCATCTATATCTATTCTTGAGAGGCTGATAAGAGACTGGGAATAAACACTATATTTTCCGCCACGACCCATCGCATCTTCAGCAAGAGCTTTCCGATTTTATTGAAAGATTTCATTGTCGTTCGAGAAACTTCGGAAGTCAGAATATATGAATATCATTCCATTGGAGGGTGGAGGATCTGACTTACTATGCGAGCAGCCGCATGGAACAAATAATCAAGGGCAAAAATATGGACTAGAATTTCCGCCATCGATGGGCGAAATCTCACATAATATCTTCTAGGTGAACTATCGACCGCGAATCTTCGACGGAGCTTCCTCATTCATCCTATACAATGAAAAAAAGTGTAGCGCTCCGACTCTCTGAGCACTTGTTCAGAGTTTCTTATGAAACTCAGCTGCCTGATCCATCGTGTCCTCAGCGAAATTGACCTTGTCGATGGAGGATTAATCACTGATTCTCTGAAGCCGCATTTGGTGGGACTGTCATGGATTCTCTGAATCCGCATTTGGTGGGACTGTGATTGATTCTCTGAACCCGCATTTGGTGGAACTGACCGTGCAGCAAATGCTTGTACTCAAGCCTCGATTCATTCCCTCTCGATGGAATGCACCGAGTCGATAGGTTCCGCACTCGTCAAGCTCCCGCGACGGATGGGAAATTCAGAGAGAATTCTTGAGCTCTTAACTGGCTCCCGAAGTGGGTGAGAAATATTCCAAATGTCGAAGAAGAAAATCAACCGCATAGGAATGATTCGGAGTCGTGACCGGGGATGCTTAGGAAGTCAATCACCGCATGGATAAGACTTTTTCCTTACACACCTAAATAAAATCGCTTCAGTAATCTTGACTGAAGCTCGAATCTCACTGGAAGGCCTCTCGGAGCTCTCCCCTTTGAATCCTTATCCTTATACCTAATACTTCACGCCGTTACAAGGGTGTACTAAGCGATTTTCGCTCTGCTAGAAATGGCATGACACATCAGGAGGAAAGCCACACCGATGGCGATCGCTTCGCACGGGATCCAGGGCTCGAACAAGGGTCCCGGATGCTCGACGTCGAACCCAGTAAAGGGTTTAACCGAAGCGTCGGGGAACTTCCGCGCCAATCCATAGCTCTGCTCGTCATATAAGACTATAGAGAACTTGTTCAGCGTGGAGTAGGTGCTAGTTTTCCAGCTGATCTGGAGACTGAAAGAAACCGAGAAACATTTTTGAATATCTGTTCGTGAAGGAAAACCGGAGCCGATTCCGTGAGCTAGAAAATCCTATCGGGAGACTCACTTGTTATTGACGTCCACGACAGCTACAGCTCCGAAGTAGGGGCCGTCATTCACTCGGAAGAAGACGGGATGTGTGTACCCCTGACCATCAGGACAGATCAGGGAGAACTTGACCGTGTAGACGCGCTCAGTGAACAAGGTCGCTCCTTGAGTGGCGTAGGTACTGGCGATGCTGGCTCGAGGATTGGAGCACGGAGCGGAGGCTATCACAGCCTCCGATGCGAGAATCACGATCGCACACAGAATACTAGCTCGTTGCCACAACTAGAAAGAAGACGAGCAAAGTTTGAGACAGCGGACCCGGGACAGAAGCTCCGGTCCTGAATTAGGTGCCGGCAGCAAGTTAAGTCCCACAGATTCTGGCTACGATCGTTCCGCTGAAATCAGCTGACGGAACCCGTTCTCCACTCCATAACTGTCACGAACAAAGTCAGACAGGCCGGTGGTTTCTCAAAAACCCCATTTCGGGAACGAAACGAGGGAAATGCCTGGATCGGCACCCAACTCCCTCCCGAAATCATGAATTTTAAAAAATTGGAAGGAGGTACGATGGAAGTTTTTGAAATTAGAAATCGAGTCGCTTCCTTCCGTTCGAGGTTGGGAGCTGCGTCGGAAAGTTTCGTCTCTCGACAGTCGTGACTTAGGCTTCGCATACCATCTTTCGTCGCAGAAGGGAAGTTGGACAAATCGAACGCGTGAAATCGAAGGGAACTTCGCGCGATTGAAATTCTCGGTCCCAGACGCCGGCTCTCGATGCAAACACTCGGGGGCTGCTGTTTGAGGGAAAGAGGAACCCTCTCCGAACTCCGAATTGAGCTCGCTCCGAGTTCGGAGTTGAGGATTTCCAAAAACGAGGACATCTTCCTAATTACATGATTCCGGACTCTTTTTCGACTCTTGGGGGTCTCTCAGGAGTGCGGAACATTCGAAAAATATGCGGCTCGAGGCGGAGAGTCTAATAGATCTAATCAGTTATTTGTGGATACTCAGGCGAAGACCCCGGCGCCAAACTTCGAACCCGAATGTGACTTGCGAACAGGAAGGATCGCGCTCTCTTTGGCCATCCAGGAAGAGGTGTATCTTCGGGGAAGAGAGCGTAACCCCGAGAGGCCCCGCGTTCTATGTCCGGAAGATATCGAGCACCGGAGGGCGATCTGACGCAATAAACGAATCTCGAAAACCTCTTTATCATCATCATAAAGAAGCGGCGGCAGGCCATCGCATGACGTTCTCCTCAGATTCGCACTTCGACCGATAATACAAATTACAAAATACAATTATTATCCTAAAGTCTTATTATCTTCGTCGATGAACGCTGGCATTAACTCGGTCGCTTCTCATCTTCGGACGAGGGCCGATGTTCGCCATGTCGCCGCGTAACTCCCTTCCTCCTCGCGAGGGGATCGCATGCTCCTGAGCGAGGTCGACCCAGAGTAGAAGAGCCTATGGACACCGGGCTTGACAGTCTTCCCGAGGAAGCTCGTCATTTTCATATGCTTCCAATGCTCGCTTTCCCCGTCCGACGCGATGAAGTAGAGAAATTTTCTATCGATGCTCACCGCCAGTCACTCGTCCGTCAACCCGGCGGGAAGCGAAAGGATCGCCTTTTTCGCTCAAACTCATCGCTCGTTTCCCGTTCGAATCGAGCCGCCTCGGTGGCATTGGAAATGCCGCTATCGGTGCGCGAAGAGACCGGAGTAGACTTTTTACTCTGGAAAGAATCTCGAAGTCAAGCGCGAACTCAAGAGAATCCGGCGTCAACCGCTACACCGACAGCGATTCTCAGCTGACTCTTGAAGGGAGGAAGAAAACGAAGACGCCTTCCATAACAAGTGTTGACGCGGGATATCGCTAGGTTCCAGACAGCTATTCGACGTTCTAAGTCTACAGATGATTCGCAACGTGTCGCAAGAGTCAATGCGGAAACCTCGGGAAGCGGAATACATTGCACTCAATGAGACTGCTCTGCGCCACAATACGTCTGTGTTGAGCTTCACTCGGACAGCTGTGTCGGCACTCGTGAGTACACACTTTTACCTGCGTGCCCTGGGCCCGAGGACCGAATTCTCTGGGATCATGGAGCATCTCCGACTGAGCGTTAATCAAGCAAAAATTGTCTTCCAGAGCGGGGTATCGGCAGGAATCCTCGGTCTGACGTCATTCTGCGGCTTCGCCTTCTATTTCTTCACAGCTCTGATTTTGTGGTGTATGTTGGTCTTCCGGAACTACAAAACGTGGCCGAAATATCTGAAAAGCAGGAGAACTTTTCTTACCCACAGCCTGCTTGAAGGTCTCTTCACCTATATTCTATTCTGGACCTTCAGCTACGGAATGGTCCACGTTTATTGATGCGGTGAAAAACTCCTCTTTGATTATTGCATCCGAAAGACTTCCGCGGGTCCCCGATTCTAGAGCTTTCACGCAGACATCGACGGAGATCGCGTCTGACTGATAGTGAAACCTCGACCATTGTTGCTGTTCTTAATTCGAAAGGTTCTGCGAAAAAAAAACTTGTGATCGATTCATTCCAACTATGATTTGAGCCAGTGTTCCACGAGTTTAGGTCAAGCGTTCTGTGGTAAGTTGTGAGAAAGACTTCATGTCTGAACCCTCAGGAGCAAGGGATCCTCAATTCCATGGTCAATAAAGATGTTTTCTATAGAAAGAGAGGAGCTTTCTTTCACGCGGATAGAGTCTTCTCCCCCTTGGGGGTTCCCGTCCTGAGATTGTGATAAAGTCGATCTTCGTCTTTCCGGGGCATTCACGTTCGCTCTGCTCAATGTTTTTCCTTTTCGGAAGAGTTTGTCGAGAACGGTTCCCAATGATTTCCGCGACATGTTAGAAAGAGATGCTCGGTCATCCCCGCTCGTTCACTCCGACTCTACGCGTCGAAATTCTGGTCCATCTGAGAAGTCCTCTGCCGGTTTGTGCCCAGTTTGGTGACTAACTTGTCTTCGTACACTCCGGAGGCACTGAATGAGTGACTTGTTTCTGTCAGGCCCTAATGTATTGTCCATTGCGGCATCAACCTCGTCCTTTGATTTCCTAATAGACTCATCATGGGAGTCTTCAGTCGCTCTCTCTTCCTGAGAGCATTAGAGGTTATCTGATCAGATGAACCATTCGTCCGATTATCTGATTGTAAATATCAAGGAATTAACCTCAGTAAAGAGATAATCGATCATCTTCCTTGAGAGTACAGAACGCATGCACGGTAGGGTGCCGGGTCTACTCTCCCGAGAGTGCGTTCCTTTAGTGGGATGCCCGTCGAGAAGAATGTGACTTTCTGGACCAATACCCTCCCAATAATAGTGGTCCCTCGGTCAGTCACGGAGCGCTGCGCTACAGTCTGAGCGATTATCCATTCGGAATAGTCGTATGATTCACTTCTTCCGATTTACTCGTCTCGCTCGAGCTGAATGCCCAGCAGACTATCCAGCCGATTAGTTGTAGGGAACAGTGGTCCTATTTTCAAAATGTAGGGAGGCTGCACATGCCACCCTTGAGTCGTGGGGGACGCGCCCCCCTGGCGTTCTCGATTGCTCGATCTCATACCTAGGGAGCGTCCCGGCACGACTCCCTGGTCGGGAAGGGGTGTCCCGCTCAGAAAGCGTAATTGAGTCATAACTCGCGATAACTTCCTTGTCTACTCCCGGGAGCCCTACCGTGACACGGAAATGCGCATCGTCGTGTGGAAGGTGCCGGGACAGTTGTTGATCAGGAATCCGAAGGTGTCATCGAGATTCGTATGAACTTGCTGACTCGGCAGGGAAACGAATCAAGCGGTTATGTCCGTTCCGTTAGATAGCCCCTGCTCCGGGGCCAGCCGGTGTTGGATGTCATGGATAGATTAAGTCACTTTTCTGACGAGCAAACGTTGATTTCTGCATTCTCGATCTGGCGGTGGCGCACGTTGCTCCTGCAAGGTCTCGGCCTCGATGGAAATACCCTGCGATACTTCCGGCAGACAGACCAGATTGATGGATAATCGTCAATTCAACATTTGCCCGGAGGCGAGCCTGGGAACTCGGGAAACGCTCGTTCCATGCAGAGAGAATGACAATTATTCGAGAGCCAGAATCGGTCCACTAGGAGGATGCCGGCACCCAAGAAAACGAAATGAAGGTTTTCCAGAGCTAGGAAGGCATCTCACGAGTCTACGATACACTCGGTTGCTTGTTCATCCGGAGACAGCCGACTGTTGAGGTGGTATCCCCCTACTAATGAAGCGCGACTGTCCGTGATCGCAAAAGTCTTCAGAGACTCTAGAAATTCTCCTCAGAGCATCGGTACTTGACGTGGAGTCAGGGCGGCGTGCTCAGGATGAGCATCTCATCCCGCATTCGCCGAAATGACCCACCCGCAGGGATCTGCCTCCCCTCTCGCGCTGCCTTCCAGTTGTATCACTTCGCCCGTCGCGGCGGCTCGCCTGGCATCCCCAAACGTTCCTGGGGTCACAGATAACGCGCTCTCGACGACGAAGTCCCATCCATACATTCCCGATCCCGATAGATCCGAAAATCCGAAATACGGTCGATCCGACTTTCCGAAAATGGGAGGGGGACCTGAGATTTGACTCCTCTCTACTGTCGAGTCTGTCTACCGATTGAGCGCTATCGGAGTCAGGCCCGATCCATCGGCTGCGAGGATATTTCGACTAATTTGAGCAATCGCTCAATATTTCCGTCATGAGATATTCATTCTGACTGAGACTCGGAGTTAGCATCGTCGTGTAACTGACGCCGTGATTGTAGCGCGGCCGCAGGCCGAGCTCCCCAGGCTGGTGGCACATATTTCTATACCCCAGCGTTTCTGGCGCTTACATTGCGGGGAGCTCTAGATTGCACCAAGATCTCTCAGAGAAATATAAAGGGCCTCCAGGCCGAAAATTTGGAACGGAACGTCTAGGGGTGCGATTCAAATCGAAGAGAGACGAGCGTAGGAATACACTTCACCGTCAACACCTCCGCTACTTTGAACAATGCGACTCCTTTCTGGAAATATTCCTCCCCCATGTCAAAGTCACTGCCGAACGCCGAGGAGGGAGACGGATCATAGATTGACGCATGCAGCCGTACCTGCGTGGGTTGAATGAGTAAGCGACGAAGATAGAGGGGAAAGAAATCATTGTCTTCTTGAATGCCTCGCTCCGCCTAATCAAGGGAAAGTTCTCCCGCCGCCTCTTAAGCAGTATGAAGGAGCGCAGCGCCTCTCAAGCGATATATACGAGCTGACTTCAGGTTGGGATTTGGATTTGAATCCGATCCTTGTCTGTCAGGAAGTGCGGACAAAGGATCCGACAAGGCTTGAACCTTCTGATTTCAGCGATCGGTCCGGACCATATGCACGTCGGGATGCGTGCGATTCTGACCGATTTCTTAAGGCCTTCGACCATAGGGCAGCTCACCTTCCAAAACATCTATCAGAGTCTCGCCAATACCATGTACGTATCATTCCGATGAGGTTTGCTCTTTCTGAAGCGTTTCGTGTGTCATCCCCTGTATCTCGAACGTCCGCCGATCTATATGCAACTTTGCGGAATCTCGCGGCTCGCGTCGGCGAACATGTCGTAAGCTGCAGCGCTCCACATCCAGAGATTGATTAGATACATCACGATGACTGTTTTCCAATCGGCACATATCCGAACGGCTCGTGATACCGATGGAGCGATGATAGCAGATTCGAATTTCCCACAATCCTCGATGCTTGCTGATAGGTGGAGCCTAGCAGACTTACTGTCGCTCGATTGCCTCAGTAAAGCTCTTGGTGGCTAATCATCCAATCGTAGATACATCGATATTCAACGCGATCTTATTCCGGAGGGTTTGAATACATACTTTTCGCATGTAGGATATATTAGCATTGTCACGCCGGCGCCGCCTCAGCTCGCGTTCGTTCCTGCGTTATGGTCAGCCTGTTGCGCGTCCGTCACCCGTCTATCTTCGAAGCAACTCAGGCGAGCGAATCTCGAGATGGCGACTGTTAGGACCCCGGACAAATTCTGATTCCTCAACGGAAGTTTTCCCGCATAGAAATGAATTAGCAACGAATCATCAGATCTAATCAATGTCAGAGCCCGTATTCGGTGTAGCCCAACAGTGGTCGAAAAATCCTGGAATTCGGGAGCTTCCAATTCAAATGTCGGCGAATCGGTACTCTGGCATTCGGGACGACATGGACTGATCGCTGCTCCAAGCTCAATCTCAATGTAATGCCACGAGAGTGCGAGGCAGAATTCGTGAACAGCGCTGTCGTTCATTTCCCCGCTCAGGATCGGGCCATCCTGCTGACTCACGGAATCTTATTTTTCTGCCTCTCGCGTTAAGCGCCACCGTCCGCAACGAGATAGAGCGGACATCGAATCGAGGAGTCCCGCTGGATCTGAGATCTTATTTTGACAAACCAAGCTGCGGGGCCACTTGTGGGCCCCGATGGCGCCACGGAAAGAGGCATTTGACAACGTCACTCGACCTTGAGGGATACCCTTCTCTGTTCAGCGCGGTTGAAAACACGAGACATTATCCCAGTGGTAGCACGCACCGCTGCCAAACAGCTAGCCTCGACAAGAGCACGTTGTGGCGAAGCGCTTCATAGCGAAACAGTTCGAGTCTCAACACCAGCCGTCAGGCTCTCGTATTGTGCGACTCACCTACTCTCGCTCGAAACAAGCCGAGCTTTCTAACAGACGAGGCTCGAGCGTACTCCGTAGTGGTCTACCTCTAGTGCGTGTTTCTACACATGCTTTCGGAATCGCGTCTGGAGCGGAGCAACGCCACCGTGTCGCCGGAGACTGTTGAGACCTATGGGTCGGAGTGCTAGTGGTGGATGTCAGTGAATGGCGTGAGACATAGAAGGACCTCTGTAAGCCGGGACTTGAATCGGCTCCAATTCGGAACCGTGGGAGGGATACCTCCGGCTCAGACAGAGCCACCAAAGGACAACAGTTCATGATCTCTTGGATCTTGGACCTCGGTTGCAAGCCGACGCTCGATTGAGAATATTCAATCGGATTCGGAAAGGAAGTAAGTGTTCTCTCTTTCTTTGAATGAGCCTGTACCTGAGGATGAGGCGTTGATAGCTGAGTTCAGCGCGGTCGAGTGAGGCAGAGGAGAGACCGAAGACTCTAGGCGATGACACGCCGTGTCAGAACACTCCCAGACTCAGGACTCGCTGAGTCTGATCTGACAAACGATATCCGATCTGCGGTCAATTTGGAACTCCCTGTATCTCGACGTTTTTTTTTCTTTTTTGGAGAGGGAAATGCGTATTTCGTAGTTTTCTACTCTATGACAGTCTCGCAAGGATTGTTCGACTTACTCCGTGTCAACGTCTAATGGAGCATGCTTGAATCAGGCGAAGGCTTACCAATCAGGCTTCAATCATCATCAGAGCGAGATAGGCAAACTTTCGAGCCGGCTCCTGATTCTCTGTGCGTATCCTATCGATGGCGTAATTTCTGCCAGAAGCGGTGTCTGGTAGTCGCCTCGTTGGCAGAAAACTGCCAGAGCATGTGCGTCGTATTCTGTGATCGGAGCGCTCAAGTGTTCGTTTCTCCCTCGCCGGGTCTGCTCGGATGTGTGTTTTTTTGTTTTCCGCGAAGTTTTTGAATCTGAACGGATCTCCCGGAAGATATCACCGAACCCTCTCCGGAGTGAACTCACTATCGTAGCCAAAGCCATTGCTCGAACCGAACGTATAAATCACCAATTTGCTTGGCGTATAGCGAGGAAGCTACATGCCAAACCAACGCACAGACCGGCTAGCTAAAAACACCCCCCTTTTTGTTTGTTAACAATAAAGGTGTCATTCATTCATTCATTCATATTGCCCTCTCATTAGGAAATTCCCCAGAACGAATCCATATAGGGAACTCAATGGCTATCTTGATGTTCCATGATGATCTGGAGCTCTATCTGGCTGGAGATTTCAACACGGTTTCTAATTCTGATGATGGGAGACCGCAGAAATGTTCTTTAACTCTCGTCGATTCGATGATAGCAGCTTCCGCATATGAGCTCCGAGTATGAGAATGGATGATCGCCGGCGGAATCGTCCAGATGTGATACTATTCATTAATTCTTGTTGCGGAAAGAGCGATGGGCAAAAGAGCAGACCCCGGGCAAAGTCAAGTGCGTCTATGATTCCGATAGACGTAGAGTCGGCTTCCTGTACGGCTTAGATGCGACGATAAATAATTTCTTGAAGTAATCGCTCGGAAATTGCGAAGGAGAAGTATGGGTCGACTCGACGCACTGGGGCACGGGGCTCTAACGCCTCACCCGGTCGTTGGGTCATCAGCATCGAAGAACTCATTCCTCGAGGTAGCCCTTCTGAAATGGCGCTTATTCATGAACTGCCCGGCTTGTGAGTGGAAACGCTGAGTGAGTAGACCCCGAGATCTGAAGAGCTACCCGTCGCTATGGATCGGATGCATGCTCATCAATCGATCCTCGATCGACTTTGGTGAAAGCTCTAATCACAGCCGATGTCGGAACCACCGAATTACCTACGAGCGTCGACTCGGATTCACCCCGCGCTCGATGCCGGGTCCGACTGCTGCCGTGGCGGAATGGAATATTTTCTCGGTCTCCTCACGCAGCCGCTTCTAATCTCGTCGAGATGACGATAAGATGCGATAACGTGTTTATCTCCGTTTCGAGAAACCCGAGTGTCTAAAAATAACAGCTCGGACTACCAGAATGAAATATCTCGATTCTTCGCCTGTGGGCTGCTTCACGTGAATCAGGGGAAATCAAGGATTGTCATTGAGTCGAGGGCTCCACCCCACACCAGCGAAAAACGCGATATTCATTATTTTGATTTGGCTTTCGAAAATGTAGGTTTCTTCTATTCGCGCAGTCTAAGGATGTGCCTCCGAAATTGAGTCAAGTCTTCCCCATGATAATTCGCATCGGAAGAACGATCTTCGGTTCGGATCGGTCGATGGTGAATCGCCCGTATCGAAGGTCACCCCGGATCCCCGCTCGAGCATGGCTGACCGTGCTGAATCTGCGGGATCTCTGCGTCGCAAGCTGTTGACACGATGGCAATTATTGACATCGACGCAAGCCCTTTCGCGCATGCCATGCGTATTCCATCCGCTCGTCCCAGCTCGATCAATCCAGATTTCGAGAAGTTAGAGACATGGCTTCCATTTCAGACTCGACAAAATCGTGAATCGAAATGTCGTCCCCGTCGTCGGAAGTCGGAGTCGAGTCTCCGCGTTCAAATTTCTTGTCTCGAATGCTCTCCGGCATCTACTCGGCGTACAGCAACTTGAATGGAGCAACACTGACGGGAGCTATTGACGTGATTGTCGTCGAGCATCAAGACGGATCTCTGCACTGTTCGCCTTTCCACGTCCGTTTCGGCAAAGGCAGCGTATTATCAAGCAAAGAGAAGGTGAGTTCCGCGCTCTGACTTCGTTAGGCTTTGGCTGTACATGGATGAGCCCCAACAATGAATAACATAACACCTGTCCAAGCCGACGTGGCTATGATGTAAACGTCATGACCGCTGTCGTCACGTGGTTGTTTGCTTGCATAGTGAAAGATATGGGAGCTTAAGAGATGGTGAAATATTTCCGCTCTGACTCGACCTCGAACCCTCCAGCCGAGTGGAGCGATCCGCTGCCCACCTCCGGGAGTCTCCGGGCCTGAGCTGGAAAAAAATTGTCGCACGGGGCTTCTCGATCAGTCGAGCAGGAAAATTGGACACGACAAATCCGACTACTTTCAGTTTCTTTCAAGAAACAGCAACCGTCCCAGGAACAATATGATCTCGGCATTGGAAATATTCTATCGAATTCCTAGTATCCATTTCCTGAGAGAAATATCAATCTCTACCTCGGGCCTCGAACCTCCTAGAGAGTCGAAGAATTCGAACCTCCCAGAGAGTCGAGACCGTTTCCGGGGGACTGGGGAGCGGTGAGGACGAGGAGCGAAATTCACTCATCCCGACTTGATCCCTCTTATCGCTCCGCCCACATCGACGGCGGATCGTGCTCGGGTTGACTGAGGTTTATTGAAGGGAATCGTTTTGAATTCTCTATGAGGGTCATCAAGGAAGCGGTCAACGCAGTGCACGTCGTCACCGACTCTCTCATAACGACTTCTATAGATGGGATCTCACTTTTGTTCCGAGAGCTCTAGTAGGTCAATGATTGTGGATTCACGATGCGTGGATAGTCTTGCTGGCTCCATCCATATTAGGCCAATGGCATGCGTCCTGAAATCCGTCGACGGTCCAGAATGTTAAAGGATCGAGAGAAAAAAGATGCGAGACATCCGTTTCCTATCGCGCTAGGCAACGTATTGCCGGATTCCCTTATCGACGAGTTTCCTTTTGCAGGAGGTCGAAATCAGCGTGAATGGCGAAGCCGTTGACGGTGTACAGATGCTATTGGGCGACTCGGGCGAGGCTTTTTTCGTAGAAGAAGTGCCAGAGATCGAATTCGCTGCTTTCCAAGCGCAGCAGAGCGAGCAGCTTGATGGCGCCCCGAAAAAAGTGACCGAGGTAATTTTCGAGGTGTACGGCAGCGTGACTCGATTCGAGCGTTCCCATAGACAGGCGATTCGCAGAAGATAGTCGGCATTGCTACACTGTGCTCTGGGAAGGAGGTTTCGAGATCGCGATTCCTCAGAGCATATCGCGAGCTCTTCCTCGGGTGCAACGCGGACCGACAAAAATGGAGATCAGCAGTTTTCCGCGTTTCGCAGGTCAGCCCCCCGAGTAAACGGGTCGTCGGACGGAAGAAATCTGTGTACTGTAAATCGGTCCAGGAGAGACGCGACGAGATCGCAAACCATCTCATTTGCCACGAAGAAGACACCGAATCGCCGAGAAAGGTTTGCTGGAAGTTGTACCGTAACAAAACATCCCCTAACGGCACTGAGCTCTGTTATATATCTCGACTTTCGGGAACACGGACCGGAATAAACTTTTAATTCGAAAGGATGGGTCTAACATTTTTCCCGTCGCTATCCAGTCGGATCTGGGCAAGAGCCCTAGCCGAGCAGTACAGCGACGGAAAAAATTCACGAAAACTCGTAGCGATACCCTGCAGTGTAGTCAAGATGATTCTTCGACGGACGAAGAAATGTTCAATTTCGAATTCGACTCGAACGGTGAGCAAAGATTCGGCACATTTCCGTTAGAGAAACGAGCGTAGGGCCTGTTGCCTATCCGATTGCAATTTTCCGTCTATTCCCCCATTTCAGAGAACGATTCAACTAGTCGCGGCAACGCACATCGACAGCGCAGGTCGGGACTCCTCAGCCTGAAGTCCATGGAGAAACAGCTCAAGTTCCAGATCACCGAAGACGTTATCCCTCGGCTCTCGCTCCAGGTAAGCGCTGGAAACCCGTCAAAGAGTTCTGAGCAGGCTTGTTCCGTCGCACTTCTGGCTTCAGTTGTGGTTTCCCCTCCGCGTATTGTCGGCGAACCGCAGCGTTAATAATGAACCTCAACTGATTGTTTGTGCCACTCCACTCGGATTAGTTCTTATCTATTCAGAAACTGTGAAAACAATCACTCGCAAGGGTCTGTACAGCGAAGAATGTCACGCTCGCTCGAAACGTTCTCAGTGTGAGCAAAGATCCAGCCCAGAGATCCTCAATCTAGACATGAACGAACTTTGAGTTCCGACTTTCGACCGGATATGTTGGATGTATCACTTCTCCGGCTCATTCCCTGAGGGTCACGCGCGTGCCTTGTGCGTAGCTCGCACCGCGCGTGATAAGGCGTACTAGCTCACACGCGCTCCGACCTTACCGCGTTCCCCTACTTTTGATAAATATCGAACGTGTGCTACGTTGAATAATTAGCTCACAATCACGGTTTCAGCCGATTTAGCCGCCCATTGCTCCCGGAAATCGTTCTAGTCTCATGATGCGGGTAGCATTGCGGTAAGCATAGGGGGAATCAATATCGGAAGCTGTCGAATGAGAGCGATACTCACTCCCATGGCGGCTCGATTTGAATGTTTCACTCGAACAGATCGGAGTAATGGATGCCCCCAAGCTTCCCAATCACCGTCGGCTGCTTAACACTGAGCTCATTGGAGCCGCCTAGAATCGCAGTCATTCTAGCATAGCTTTACATTCATATGAGCGTCTAGCGTCTTCAGAGGCGCAGACTGCGGAGGAGTTTTCCTGCGTGATGTCATTCCTCAGCCAAATTCACCGTTGAAATCAGCCGTCTACCTCTGGACGCAATCGTCTGAAGACGAAGTTCTCAGATCAGACTTTCTCTTCCATCAGATCTGTTCCGAAGCTGAACTCTCGGACCATGAGCTCAGCGAGGTCGGGAGAGTTTCGGCGGCGAAGTCCGACACCGAGCTGGACCGCAGCGATTTCGATGATGCCAACTGGGGATGGGGCAGACTCCCGATGATGGACGGTGAATTCCCTCTCGTGGGAAATAAGCTTTCAACTCCCAATCGACGTCCCAGTCGGAAATCAGGTAGGCACAAGGTGGGCTTGTGTTCCATTTTTGTACTGCATCGGACGATCATCGTAGCAGACCAGGTCTTTTGGAGCTCGTACAATCTAGATCTCTCTTCTTCATTTCCAGTCGGGAACCGCCAAAGTTCCCCGCCTGCTCAGTCGAAAACCAAAGGAAGCTCTCCGACGAGTGGACAACCTCCGAAGCATTCGCCCGAGAGCAAAAGCGTCGAGAAGAAGATTTCAGGCGAAGTTTTCCTGGATGAACTTCTACCTGCCGCTCAGAAAGATCCGAAGATATCAGAGAAATACTTTGGAAGACCTCGATCAACGTCAGAAAGTGAGTGCGCTCCCATACCGGCGCTATCGCTGTTTCTCCAAACGGGCATCTGGAGTGAGATATCGAGCTCGTCGACGGCGAGTGACAATTTCGAATTTCATTCCATAAGTTCCCCGAAGGAGATCTCGCGATTTGCCGGATGATCTCGCTCTTTCGTTATGCGGGGGCCTAAGCTCGGCAGAGAACGGGGACGACCCGGGCCTTGAGGCATTCGAGCACTGCCGAGTAACTTTCGACGCGCTGTGCGCAGGTGGGTCCGCAACAACCTTTAATATCCATCCCGTTCGAATCTTCTACGCTGTAGAGGCTACGAGAATAGAGCATCTCGATTCGCTCGCTTTCCAGATCCATCCATTGTGGACAATCCGTCACTCGTTGTTCGTATCGGGGGCGATTTATATAGTTGGAAAGCGGCGGCTCCTCTAGTGGCCTCCTTGCTGGTCTTCAAGCGCACCCTTCCATCGGTGAGTAAGCAAGGCCGTGACTGAAGGTGGAAAATTCCCGCTCCTTCCCCACAGGGCTCGACCTGCCGATTCCAAAATCAATCGGCAATCGTATAGCGAGAGCTTCGCGAATTCTCGAGAGCGAAACAATATATACAGTCAAACCTCGATCATATCAACTAATGAATGTGGAAAGTGGTTGATATAATGGAGAAATTGATATAATCGACGTCTCATAGGAATGCGTCGTAAAGGAGATGACGCCAAAGTTATCCATGAGGGATGCTGATCTAAGAGCTAATACACTCTGGAAAAACTAAGGGGACCCCGAGATTTCTTTCTACAAAGACTCATGACTGACACCGATTCGGGGCAAGCGATTCTTCGAAGGATCATTACCTTTATTGAGATGAGACGATAACAACAGATAATCTTTCAATATGAGAATCCAGACTCGGAAGCTTGGATTTTACATACAGCGAATCCCAGAAGAGGAACAATGCACGCAAGAATTCCTCGGAGAGAAGCAATGTGTGTACGAATTCCCGAAAGAGGAACATATTCCTCGACTGAGATAGGAATCTCAGTCTTCCTCTGTAGCTGAGGAAGAATTCATTCGGAAAACTCGAATTATCGTTGTCTCTCTCGATTTCGAACGTCACTCCGAGCCGCGTCGGAAATTTCATTAGGCCTCATCTAACGACACACGAGGAGGACACTTCCGTCCTTGAAGAGCGTTGAGAGCTTTTGACGTATGACAATGTATTCAAGCACGGGAGGCTACACTGCCTAATTCGATAAAGCAAGGTTGTTCTGCGAAGCTCACTCGGAAATTTTGCTCCTTCCGGACGACCGCTGTGAGCATCCGGAATACCAAGGTTCTGCATGTGATCAGGAGTCGGAATCCGTGATCACTGGAGTGGAAGAGAGACAGAGGAGACACTGGGAAGGAAATGCACCGGATTCCCTAATCAACCAGAATATAAATCGGCTGGGTACGACGGACGCAGTCGCATTCTCTGAGAGTTCAAGTCAGGGCACGGATGGTTTTGGGATCCCCGAGGGAAAACGGCTGGAAGTACTTGTTCTTGGGATCGTCCGACTAAGAGGATGATAGTAACGTTCAGAAACATGGGTCGAAAACTCACAGGAAATTCTCCAAATCGTCCGGATTCCGCCGCCGGGAATTTTCGTAGCCGAAAAAACGGGGAACGTCGGAAAAAAATCGAAGAGTTAAGAGTCGGTCTCTGAGCCGCCAACTAGGACTCCGCTTTCTACTTCGGGGAGTTTAGAGACAAGTGGAGCGGAAATGATTGGTTTGTCGGGATGAAATAGTTCTCGAGGTACCGACAACTTGTTTAACTGCTTAATATTTGTCTCCAGACCGTGATTTCCGCTGTTCGGGAAAGACACATGAAGAATCGAAACAGTCCGGCAAGTTCCACAGCTTCTTCTCCTGGGAACACGAGTGGATGGTGAGATGAAGTCCCAGCACCGACAGTAATTTGGGAAAAATTTCACACCCTATTCCCCGGGAAGCATCGATATTCCGAAACCTCCACCTACTTCTCCCGTGCAGGTGGTTATGGCGGAGCAGCGTCAGTCATCTATCGGACTCAGGGGTCAGCGCCGACGAAACATCGTCTTCCAGGGCAAAAACTGTGAGCGGAAGTTATTGATGTAGCTAGACAATCGTTTTCAGAGGAATAATAGCGCAGAAACGTCATGCAAACATTCAAGTCTCCGTCATCCAATCCTTCTTCTCAACCCCGAAGGAGACTCCATCAGTAAACATCGTCAAGACAGCTCCCGAGCAGAGCCAGGAGTACAGGGAGTGGGTGGGCTCCCACGAAGAGGTCCTGACGAGAGTGTGCGGCACTCCATTCCGTAAAACGCTGCGTCTCACTTCGGAGAAGCTTAAACAGTTGGGATTGGTTCCCGGACGCAATGACGTGGAATTCAGTGTCACCACATCCTTGCAAGTGAGTGAGCGAATCGACCGGAATCGGTGAAGTTGTTTGATTGTCTCGTCTCGTTATTTCCTATCATTGTGAGTCTCGGGACGCTAGCCTGAAACGATCGATTATCTATGCACCGTTGAGTTTCGTTCCTTCCCTCGAATTTCCCCTCCGATCTAATTCGCCTAATCCCATCGATTCGTCAGGGAACCACCCGATGCACTTGCCACATCTTTTTATGGCACGAGACGGACAAAGTTGTCATTTCGGATATTGACGGAACAATAACCATTTCTGACATCCTCGGTCACGTGATGCCGATGCTTGGCAAAGGTTGGGAGCACTTGGGAGTCGCCACCCTCTTCAATAAAGTCGCAAACAACAACTACAAGTTTATATACTTGTCTGCGAGAGCCATCGGCCAGGCGGGGATGACCCGGGGATATCTGAAGTGAGTAGAGCCTACAGAACCGCATCGCGGCGAGCTTCCGGCGCCTTTGCAGGGAAGCCTCCACATTCATCATCGGAAACAGCCGGGTTTGAAATTGTAACACGAGAGGTCTCTGGATTCCAGATCCATCCGACAGGACAGCCTATCGCTTCCCGAGGGTCCGGTGTTGCTGAATCCCACGTCGCTCCTCAATGCATTCCATCGCGAGGTTATCATAAAGCGACCGCAGGATTTCAAAATATCTTGTCTGAAGGACATAATGTCGCTCTTCCCCATGGATTCGAGACCTTTCTACGCAGGATTCGGAAATCGCCTGACCGACGTGCTGTCGTACCGAGCCGTTTCGATCGAGACTCAGCGGATTTTCACAATAAATCCCAAAGGCGAGCTGACCCGAGAGTTGGTAGCTACGAGCGCCGCCGTCACCCTTGGAAGCGAGAGCTCAAACATCACGGAAAGTGGGGACGACTCGTCTCAGTCCCAAGCGAACTCGAGCTACAAAGCCTTATCGGACATCGCGGACGAGATCTTCCCACCCCTAGTCAAGCCCCAAGCAGGCGGAGCCTGATCCGATTCATCTGAATCAGCATATGGACATCATAGTGATTTTCGAAAATGTAAATAACGAACGATTCTCATGGACAGAATTCGAAGGAAACTCTTCCGCCGGAGCTGAGAGGGAAAATATCATGGTTGCCGATCCTCTGGAATGAGATCGTCGCATTTGACGTGCTCAGTAAAATCTGCGTCACTCTAAGCAGCCGTTCGCTGTAATTTTCGACACTAAACACTTGTTTCCCGAGTTGCTGCGCTTCTTCAATATGAACCCCTAACAACCATAAAACTCCTAATGTTCCAACCGGTCATTTCCGCGAGTTCAGCACTCTGTCGGAGCTCCCGTCGTTACCCAAATTGTCGGGAACCACATAATTTATCAAGACGAGAGTCTGTTTAATCGATCTCCGTGTACTTCGAACGGGGAAAGAGCTGTAGAGCTCCCGCTCCACTTCAGCGCGAGGAAGCTGCTCCACCGACTGCTCGTATTACTGCTCGTAGACATCACGGAACGCAAACAAACGTTGATATGGAGTAGCTTTGAGGATCTTATCAATGAGCAACGATCCATCAAACTTTGCGTAGTCTCACTGATCCTTCGCAAGGAGATCCCGGGAGTTTTCGGATTAACTTTGAACGCTTGTGCTCGATTCCCCCCACATGAGCTTTCATATCTCGCCAGAACCCGCTTGAGCCCCGCTGAGTCTAACGAATTCTGCTGAACGGGTCCCGCCTCGAGGAAAAAACTTCAGGAGAGGACGAAGGTCTCGCTCGTGTTCGCCCTCAGATAAAGACGCATCTGATTCCTGAGAGAAATCATCCTCCGAGCACGCCACTCCGGATATTGAGCTGCGCGCCGAGGAAAATCCGATTGGATTGATATTTTCCAGAGAGTCGCCGGATGTTTTCTCGATCGGGTCCCCGGTCGAGCACGGGAGGAGAAAATCCGGGCCGGTGTGAATCGAATGCTCAAAATCAGAAAGGTCACTCTCATATCGGTCGCTGACGAGACGCGAGGGACGCTGGCAGAGATGCCGACAGCTCGCTGGGGTTCTCTGAGCCAGAAGGAGACTGTCGGATATGTGAATGAGGTACGGGAGCGAGATCGGAATCTCCGCACACCGGACGAGTCCATTAGTTTCTCGTACGCCTCGATTCCCGATCTCGTTCCCGACGTGTGAAGTCATCGGCGAAACTAGAAATCTCTTCCTTGAGTGCTTTCCGTCAGCGCAGCGCGAGACCCCGGACCACGCTTACGGGATTCAAGCGGTCAAAAAGAGGAGGGATGATTTGCCAGATCCCGCAAAAATCCTCTGCGAAGGAATATGTGCTCTCTTCCGTCGACAGATCTCATTTCGATGGTGTTATTCCCCGCATTCTTTCTGTACGCACGTGTTCCTATTGGTTCGATTCCAACGCGATGTCAGCTTTTAGCGGGCATACATATGCAGGGGATGTCAGTCACATGGTGTCCGCTTCGGCGGGTCTCCATTTAAACAGCATTCATCTCACCATCAGATGCGTCCGCGTTCCGAAATCCGCGAGAAGGTTCAGACGATACTTGATTATCCTTTCTGTACAGAAAGACCGGGCTAGAGCTCCTTTCGAAAAGCCAGTGACCAGCTCGGACGAGATAGAGAACGATCTGTTGTGATTTTCGGCCTCCTGTCGGAATGGAACAGGGGCCTGAGCAGGAAAGCGGCGCGATACTTCTTTATCCCACACCGAAGTGAACACGAGCAACATGGTCTGGCTCGGGAAACGATGGGACAGTTCCAACTCATTCCTGATGCGCGAATGGCGTGAAGTTTCGATTGCTCGCAGGGATCCCTCGTCAATCGTGTCATCAAGAACTTACACCTCTCCGACTGAGCAAACATCTGGACTGAAACGAAGGCTCGGTGAGCAAACACGAGTGAAACGAAACTACCGAATGGCGAAGTTTCCTTGATATTCCGGTCGAGGAAGTTCATGGAGGAGCTTCGTACCGCGAAAAGCGACGCTTCCGGTGTCCCATGGCTCTCCCTGCTGACGTTAATGATAAGTCTTGTTCCCTCCGAGTTAACATCCGTGAGCTCGCCCGAATGTCGACTCGCTACGACTCCAAGACGTAGGAGGACTCGTTCGGGATCGTTTTCGAATTAGGTAGATTGATCATCTTGAACAATCATGAACGACCAGAATGACGGCAGTCGGCGACAGACGGAAAACTCTGTCCTCGGTACCAACCAGACTTCCGATTCCGAGAGAACGGCGACGAGCTCCGCGCTCGGCGGTGGTGAGTATCAGCGAAGCGACGATCGTAGATGGGTATTCGCAGGCATGCATGTGTTCTCTCTTGGTCGGCAGAATCATGTATGCATTCGCCTAGCGTTCCCCTGCCATGTGTGTGCACCCTGCGCACGTCCTACAGTATAAGCACTCCAGACGAAGCATGTCGGGGTGTTTGGATTGGATTGGATTTATTTGATCTTTTCATATGCACATATGATCCCTTTTCTTCAGGGTTGAGCTGTGTTGCGCTCACATATCTTTTCTCTCCCATGTGGAATGCTGTGCCATTTGGCTACCACGCGAATCAGGGGGGCGAGAAGTATCCATTCCATCCATCGGCGCTATGAGACGCCAAATTTGAATCGCAGAGGTGCTCAATCTCCATTATTATCGTCTCTAGAAGTTTTCCGATCCTCGGAATGGTTCATTCTCGGGGACCGTCCTTGCTGACGCTGCGGGCAGCTGACAGTGGTATTTATGATTATGATGGAATCCAACTATCCGGCGATTGTTCGTCATGACAGAGGGCGGCTGCTAGTAGCGTCGTACAGGATCGATTCACATGCCAGATGCCTCTTGTCTCCTCCGATCCCGCATTGCCAGCTTGCTACTCTGAATTTCGGAAATGTTAGCGAAAATGCATCATATTCCAGGATCGATAGGATCTCAGACATAATTATCGTCAACGAGGGATACCGCTGCTTTCCCCCAGAGGCATCCAAATTAGGTCCAATGGCGTAGGCGAATGCCATGGATTCGAGAAGATGAGAGAACGCTCGGAATCAATGGGTTGAGAATTGAGATTGGGCACAGCGATGGACATAATCCCGTGAACGAATGCAGATCGCTACGAATGCCGGTCGTGAGTACCCCTATTAATGAGTCGGAAGATTCCAGGATGCCCCCTAATGAGATATCGGCGTTCAAACCTTGGGGAATTCCTCCCAACACAAGAATAGATAGAAGCTCGAGAATTCGGGAATCGACGGAGGGTAATTGGGAGAGTACGCAGGAACTGTCACCTATCTAAGCATTGTTCTTCGAGCATTCGAATCTGCGCGTGAGTCGGAGTCTCCGAAAATCGTTCCTGGTGGCAGCGATGTTGCAGTTACGCTCCAATTGACTCCTCCGAACATTCCCTATCTAGTAGCTTAGACGCTCGATGCGGAGCGCTCTCGGGCTTCAGCTGCGTTAAGAAAGCTTCAGTGCTCTAAACAAGCTCAGTCTGAGCGCTACGCGAAGAATCTGATCAATACGCCCCGCACGTACGCTTCATCGGTTCCGCTACGTCCTCTGGGAGGGTCTGTTACGATTCCTGAAACTTGTTCGATCCGCGGGCGCGACGGAGTGTAGACGAAATTCTAAACTTCTTGCGACCGTAACAGCGAGCGTCACCGCCCTCGGCCATCTCAGGATCCCTCTCGCGGGCAGCCTCCGCATCAGTCCTCCGACTTCATGTCAAGTTTATACTTTGTCCAATGAATTCAAAGATAGGTAGATGTTTAGATTATTCTGCCGAAAAAGCGTGACCCGGGAGGGAGCTCGTGATCTGTGACGCCAGAAATATCGATGAGACCTGGATGAATGGCGACAGCGCCGCGCCGCCACTTGACTGAATTCCCGGAATTGCGGAATGAGGACCCGCTGTAGTTCTGCTTTCGGAATCTTTCCAGAGGGTAATCAAAGCATGACAAAGGGCATCGGTATCGATGCAGGTAGCTAGATGTTAGCGTAATCCTCTATACAAAAGAGAGAATAAGACGAGACGGAGACTTCGCAACGTGTTCCCGCAATCGAGTCCACACTCCGAGGCGAATCTTGTTACAAAAGCCTCGTTATGCTTCAGGAGAAGAGGAGGATGGCGTGGGGCGATGCTAACTCAGCGAGGGAGCACGGCCAGTCAGAACGTCAGGAGAAACGCACGGGGTTTGACGCTCGGGAGGAATGCGGTGCGAAACTCGTGATCTTCAATTTGTTGCTGAGCCAATAGTCGAGACAGAATACGATTCGGAAACGACGACGAGCACAGGGAAGGCGGAACGAAGTCGCGTTCCGACGCATATAAAAACCGAACCCATATGAACGGGCGAGCGTGCCATTTCGATTTCGGAGGATTCCGGAACTGACTGCATGTGGCTCGGTGTCCGTGTGGAGTCGCGGGAGCGATCGATCGTCACATCCCTTGCTTCGTAGACGTGATCTGCTCCGCCTAGTCGCGGCTCTTTGCGCCCCCTCCCTTCCCCGCCCCTGTAACCGTATTGAACCCATCGCCAACGTCTCACCCACGTCTCAATCATCGGAATTCACATCGGAAACAGCTGAAATTCTCAATAACTGCGGGGATCATCGGTCAGCTCGTTAGAGTCCGCTCTGTCTCCCTCGCGAGATTCGGGATACCAGCTCTCCGAGGGAACTGCTTAGGCAAGGGGACCTCCATCAGCGGGAGCAGAGTCGATGACCCGGGCTCAGAGTTGATTTTTCAGCAGGATGTTGATTATCGGGAGCCCTATTCATCTTCGTTTTCTCGGCTCGGGCCGACACGCTGTTCTCGGCATTCGAAAACGTCGAGAGCGATGCGCCGACTTTCGAGCCTGGGACTTCGAGCATTTTCCGTGGTCATCGCTAGAAAATTATCAGACCACGGTCGAGGAGCGAACGGGAGAACATAGAGAAGGAAAACCAAATTAAACGCCGGAATAAATCGCTCCCAGGTCGAATTCGCTCCGGGAGTGAACTCTGCGCACGGTGAAAGCTCAGGCATGACTGAGGTTTGTTTGCATCGTCTAACGAAGCGTAAGGGAATACTTCTCTTCCTCGTGAGATCCGCGCTCTGGAAGAACAAACACCGAGCCGTCATGATTTGTGAGAATTTACAACCTGCCTGAAGGGTTTGTCCATCCGTAGGCTTCAAAAGACTCCGGGAGGGAAGAGAGCGACCTCTCTCCACTTAAGGCTCGCTCGGCTTAAGGCGAAGGGCCTATGAATAAAAATGAAATCTCTCGGATCGTCCATTAGCATTCATACTTGCGGGAATACTTTATTCCCCTTTTGACTTCAGCGACCTTGTGCGTACGACTCGGGTTCCTTCCAGGTCCTCTGTGATGCTCCCCCGACATTTCGCCCATGGAAATGCCTAAGTTTCGTCGACTCGGGTGATTCTCCCTTGAGAGAAACGGGAGAGAAATCATCGTGTAATCGCTGGAGTGCAATAGGTCTCCTCATTTTCGTCTCGTACACGAATATGTACTGCGTCGCTATCTCCAGTAGGACCCCTTGGCCTTCGTTGCTACGGAGGCACCGCGGCATCCATGTTCAATTGAATCATTCGGCAGCCAAGGGATAGGGATAAGTCAGCAGCGGTAGGGAAACCTATCAGGTCTATCCCTCGTGGATCGTTCACCACATCGGAGCTAGATAATGAGCCTCGAGCCGGTTCCTAGAATTTCCCTCATTCTGCTTGTCCCACTGAGTATGCTCATGTGAGACTACCAGCGAATGCTGAGACCCACTAATATTTCCATCGGAAAATCTTCTCGCAGGGAACGAGCACCCGACCAGCTTTGTTCGCTTCTTGTCTTCGAAAATGTGCCTCGGGAGACTTTCGTTCTCATGGATCGGCAAGCGAGATCACTCGCCTCGGAATCTCCTGATACGTCCAGAGAATGATTACGGAGACCCTTTGAGATGCGCCGCGGCTCTAGGGTCCTCGAAGCTTCCTCGATGGACTTGACAATAATGAGCTTGTCGAAAATTCTGCCACTGACAACCCTCCCGGAGCTCGATAGCTATCAACAACGATCGCGTATCGAATCGTAGCACCAGTCCACGACTGCTCGACCCCCGGCAGATTTTTCCCTCGGTGGCTCTCGGAGACTCGTTCAATCGATGACGATTCCCCTTCGAAGCAGTTGCCTCCGCGCAGATCAGAAGAGCCCGAATCGCATGAATTTATGCTGCATGAGTCGAGACCGCAGCTTTTCTGAACAGAGCTTGCGAGACCGCTTAAAAGCTGCTGTATCCTCGATTCTTGTCAGAAATCGAAATCACGCATCGGAATCGAGTTTTCCGAGTTCGGGAGACTACCCGACCAAAAATTCCGGCCCTCAAGCGAGATTGGAGGGAGGGATCCGAAATGTTCCTCGGAAAGACGTCTCGTGAAATAAGTATGCATGGCCCCTCGAAGCTCCTTATTGAGCGGGGGCGCGAAAATTCCATATTGTGAACCGGTTTTCTCTCACTGTGTTTCGGTTTTGAAGGCTCCGGGGACGTTGTCAACGAATGAAAACCATCCAGGATTGCAGTGGCCCAGAGTAACTTATTGGATTCTTGCGAGTTGAGTTTCGTCCCCAGTCCTCACTCCATGCGCGGATGAGAGGGTTAGACTAGTACAAGCTAAGATGGGGAGACGATTATTCCCAGAACCACGATTGATCAATTCAGAAGATGGTTTCGCTTTTTTCAGCGTTTTTTTATTCATCATGTCCTCCTGCCGCGAGTCTTATCGCATCTGCTACCGCTTGTGTCCCATCATTTCTTTTTGCATCCTTCTCAGATTGTTCCGAATTGGAGAGATTCGACTTCGTCCTTATCCTAATCGATATTTCAGCGTCTATAAAACAAATGAGGAAGCTGTCTCTGCCGACATGGAACCTCTTCCTACCCAGAGATGGTTCGATATGATTGGAACTAGCAGGGAAACTCATGGAAACATTCAAATAAAGTTACGACGCTCGTGAACATGGTGCTGCCTTACGATGCTCGCTAAGGTGTACTACCCTTCGTCATTCAACGAGCAGCATTGCTTGACACAACCTCCGCCATGCTGAGTACCCGGGCGGGATTTCGCTGCGAGGCTTCTATCACTATGGTGAGACATTTGGATCCAGGCTGTTCTTCAATCAATGAGAGTACAAATGATCTGCAGATAGCTCGTTCCTTCGCTGCTCCGGTTTCATTCCGCTAGGTTGGGGATTTCCTGAAGATGCGATTGGAGATGGTGTCATCTCGGACTCACTTCTGCGATTCCTAGTCTCGACTGACTGAGCTACGAAGGGTTTTCAGCTACCGAAAACGTTATCCGTTCGTTTTGGATCCTACACGGTCATCGATGGCTCCTACGCATTATTGATAGCCACTCAGACTTCGGGCCCATCTCCGCTGCTGAGATGTGGGGTGAAGATATCTTCTCTTCCACCCGAAGATTAGCGTAGATCACACCCTTGACTGACTTAGTCTCGCATGAGAGCTCCCGCTGGACTGATTCTGTTCTTTTTTCTTTTATTGGAGTTCGCGTAACCGGGAGGAGAAATCGAACGTTGCCGTTCACGATTGGGGTTGTCCTACTCGCAGATATCTACTTCGATGCCACCGACGCAAACTCTTATTCATCACGACGAGAGAAATAGAATTTGTAGACGCAGTAATAGTTGTATGTAGTTTCTTGAAACTCAACGACCACAGTATCATTTTTGTCTTGGGAATAGTTGCCTTCGACCTTCGACAGTACGAACGTAAGCTCCTAGGAGACACTCGGAAGTGTCCAGCTAAGCAAATACATCTTTTCGTCGCTGTGAATTTCGATGAGTATTCTGCCGTTTATAGCGCGTTGTGATTGGAGCGAGTTGGTTTATTGATGGCTGGTGCTTGCGGGATCCATCTTGGAAATTTTGGCGTCCGTGCTTCGGACTTCGTCGAGGCGACTTGAGATCGAGGATTTGTTTGGAGTTTCCACGCCACGTCTTCTCCTCTTTCCGGGCGAGTTGACCGAATTCCAAAAGTCGCGCTCTTCCACAGCTGCGATCAGATCTTTGTAGTCGCAACTCCTCGAGAGTCCCGCGGCTATGTAGCATTCGGGGGAGCGTGCCCGCTTTTCCAAGGGTGCCATGGGATCTATGAACTCGGGAGGCAGCTTCGCGCGAATGTCCGCCCTGAGAAGGAGAAAACAAGAGGATTGAGTCTTATTTAATTCCAAGAGTTGTCTGATCCAGACCGGCCATGCTCAACCTTGCTAAAGGCGTCCCCCTGGGACGGAGCCTTCCGGGGCTCGCATCTTCACGAGACGATGCAACATGTATCCGTCGTTTCCAACGAGGTTCGAAAGTCGGATTATGTTTCCATATATGATGCGTAAAGACCTCGAAACCACCGTTTCCACAACGAGCTTCTCAACCACCACCTTAATCACCGCCACCACCTTAACCACCACCATTGCAACCACAGGCCACAATTCCCACCAGCACAAAGACGAACCTTCACCGGGAGCATTCCGAAGGGTATTCACGTGCCACATGGAAGCTTTGCTCGGAGAGTTTTACCTTTACGGAAGTTTCAGTCTCCCGCCCTCTTCCGCGATTTGCGGTGCTTCTCGAGGGGAAATCATTCCATTTCCTTAGAAGTCCTTCAGGAGAAAATTGGAACTCTAGCCGTTGCCCGAACTCCGGAAGCTTCGTAGATACCGGAGCTCAGTCCGCTGAATGGAAACTCGCTCGACATCGATGGAAGCTGGCTCGACAGCCCGTTCCTGTGCTGTGACATCTCTGATAACCTCGGAATCGACATGCTGCTTAAGTCGCCGGAAGCCAAATCACTCGTCCCATTCTGATCGAAGTTCGCCCAAGCCGGTGTCTTGAACAACGGCCGAGGAATTCCGGGAATATGCGAGCCGCTCCCCAGAGCGATTGATTACTGCCCAGCCGAACTATTCAGATCGATTACGGAGGTGCTGTTGTGCAGCATCATGGAGAGCGAATTTGTGTAATCCTGTGATATCACACAGCGATCGAAAACGAGAGAAAGCAATTCTTCGATAATCGGAATTGAAATTCACCTCCGTTGGTTGGCACAACGCTGCATCGGGATCTAGATTTCTCTCGATCGTCCACGAATCATCAGACTCCCAGCTTGGAGCGTTAGAGCCTTGATCGACCGCGGACCATGCCTCAAACTAGAAGCTCCCTACTAGCGCCATAGTCGCCTTAGCAGGGTCTTCCCGTATGCAAAGTTGTTACGGAAGGAAGCGGAGCTTAGAGATTGTGGTGTAGTCCTCGGGAATTCGCTTTTGGAACCAGCTGTCCCGGAAGACGTCGCAGCCCGACTCCGTTCGAGCCAACGACCATCTGATCTCGCTCCGAGAGTCCGAGCTTCTCCAAGCAGTGAAACGTAGTCGAGCGAAAGACATAACCTTTTATCGATGCTTAAAATACCCTCATTAGAACACGAGTCGTGGAAAGATAGCGTTCGGCTCAGATTGTCCCAGAAGTCAGCAATCCTTCGCGAAGACGGAATAATTCGAGCGTCTGAATTACGCCGCTCGTACTAAACGGGGTGAGGGGCAACGGCATCGCTTCGGATTAGGAAACGATAAAGGCGAATATCACGTCTGGAGGCGCCGGCCTTGCGTGTTAAGGCCGTTTCCGTACCTCAAGGACCGAACCAGAGTCGGCTATCATACGATTTGTTAACTGAAGTACATACTCGAATGGGATTCAGCCGATGAATAATTTATTTTTGGAAACTTTCGCTCCGCTGGACGGTATTGGTGCGCCTGGAGCGCTGCCAAGCGCACAGTGAACTGCTGCATGCGTGGTCATTTCGCTTGATATCGGAACGAACCCTTCTCAGGATATACCTACGGTCGCCGCATCATACATCGTCAGGGGACGAATGCAACGACACGTTTCTCTCTTTCTTTATCCTACGAGCCTTCTTCTGGTCTTCGAGGACTTTGGGCACTCTCTCAGAGTTTCATCTGAATGCAGAACCACGCGGTCGCATCATATTTCGGAAAGGACTTTTCCACCTGGAATAGCAGTAGTTGATTCAATATCCCCCGAAGATCCATCCGTTCTCGTGCATAACGTTGACAAACGCCCCATGCACTCTCCGACCCAGAAGTAATCGCAGGCGTTCACTGTGAGGGATTTTCCGGATGTTGAATATTTTTCCCACCACCAAAAGGAAAGCATCCAGAAGTTTTCACCCGAGTGAGCAACACGAGGAAATAAGTGCATACGTTGTGGATGTCCAGGAAACGCGGTGTTTCACTGACATATTGGGAGATAAGACGAGGTCGCAGAGATCCGTGAGGCAGCCGAAAATACGGGTAGCAGAAGCGAGGACAGATCGTGATGACGCAGGCACCCCGGGATGCCAGGAACGTCGTTCTGCTCTTCCGGAGTGGCCATCGACTCACAAATCCCTGGAATCTCGACGAGGTTTCGCAAACTCGCCGGCAGCCAAACATCGCAAGCGGGTTGGACTCGACTCGGGAGAGAACAAGGCGCACCTTCACCAATCCCATCGCTGTGGGAATTCCACCTGCGGATAATCACTGACTTCGGGAGCGCCAACGTCACTTGATGATTCGGGGTATCCTGTCCGCTGCGCCCGTGGCTTACAGCGTCCTCGCTCATCGGCGTCCAAGCTCCTCGAGATCTTTGTAGCTCACGACTGGTTCGCTCAGGAATATGCAGTCGGCCTGTCCTGGTAGTCGCAGCGGGGGACATATTTGGAATCTCATTGCGTCAGGGCTGTAATCCAACGTCGAGTAAAATGCGTGATTCCCTCTGGGCCACACAGACAAACATATGTAACTCGGTTCCGCGCGCGAATTCCATGCTCGTCCCCAATGACAGAAAATTCTTCGCACAGGCCTTGATGTCGATCTCTTCGAACAGTGACCCGAACGCCTCCAGCCTGGGAATCGAGACGAGCTCCCCGGAAGGCTTGCTTATAAGCCCAGTTTGAAACTTCCGGGGCATTGGCTTCATTTAACATGATTATAAACTCCGTGACGAGACGAGACGCGACGAGTTCGACTGCCTTGTTCCTCTCGTCGGCTGAACTAATAAGAGACTGGATTTCGAGATCAATTTGTCTATTGAAGCGGAGGACTTCTATTCCTCGAGCTGTCTGAGGGATATCGGGCTTCAGAATATCCAGGATGTCCCTACAGATATAATAATGCGTAAAGAGGAAACTTTGATTATTGCTCATTCCGAGGATGCTTCGCATCAGTCGTGAGAGACACGTCGCTTTTGACTGAGGAAGCTCCATGAAATTCCGCATCAGATTGCTTTCTCATATTTACACCGCCAACAAGGGACTGCGCAGCATGGCGGACAAGCAGGGCAGCAGGCTCCGGCTGTGTAAAGCTTCTTCTCCCGGCGCGGTGGTCCCTTTTACAAGAGCACCGTTAGAAACATCAGAATGAGAGTTTACTACGTCACGCCATAGCTCGGATTTCGAAGCATTTGTCAAGTCCGTGAGTCTGGTCGCTTCCTCGGAGCCCGCGCTCCCGAAACCCGAGTCCGCGGAAAATGTTCAACATCGGAACCAAGGAGAGATAGGCTCGGCTGCTGCTCGGACTTAGCTATCCTCGGCGCAACGTTTCTCCTGCTGAATCTTCTGCGAGCTGTCGAGCGGAATCCCCCGAGAATTTCAAAGAGTTTATCAGATTTCCATCCCAGGTCCGGGTGTTTCCATGGAATTTCAGAAGGAAGTCTCTGCATGAGATTCCCTTGCTCTTGAGCGCTCTGAGAGAATCATCGTCTCATCTACCTCATCTGAGAGAACATCTGGCAGGCAGGTAGTCGTTGACGGATGTTTGTACTCTTTTCCGTCCACGGATCTCGGCCACTGTCCGTCCCGACTCGAGAGCGCCGCTCCACAGGCCTTCTATTATGCATCAGTGAATCAACTTACTCCTTGGCTTTGAGTTCTTCGGTGAGGGTGTTCAACTCTCGTATGAGATGCTCAACCTGCTTGCCTTGGCGTTTGAGGTTGAGGAAGTATTTCATTCGAGCAGAAGAGCTGTAATGAAAAAATTCCCCGTGAGATTTGGTATCAAAGGAGTCTGCGCATTTCGTCGCGAAGTGAAGTACGTTCTACAGCGCGTTTTTTATGCGTCCTCGATACAGGTGATGCATCATTCAGTAGCCTCATCCGTATCAACGTTACGCTCAACAAGCTGAAGAAGCACGCTCCCGGACGGCAATGACCGAGAATCAAAGTTTCGTTTACGATTGCCAGGTCGCAGGACCTCACTCGCTTCAGAGCCGTCTCGGAGGAGGCCGCGTCATACTCTTTGCCGGCAGCAATCGGGCGCGGTCTCAGCGCCA
The DNA here is from genome assembly GCF_000255335.2 of Galendromus occidentalis. NCBI lineage: Eukaryota > Metazoa > Arthropoda > Arachnida > Mesostigmata > Phytoseiidae > Galendromus > Galendromus occidentalis. Next base: position 1,527,261 of record NW_003805472.1, on the reverse strand, counting down.
GAAAACGCGTTGGCATTCTCTTCGAACTCGCACAAATTAGTTCGTAATATAAATTCCTGAATCTCGCCAGGCCACGAACTTATCCAGGAGAATGCCCACCGAGCTTCGACTCTCCGCGAAACAGACTTTCGCGCGAATAAATGCAGACCTGGACCAGGCCGACGACCAGGGCTCCCAGACTGTTTCCGCGAATGCTCCACAGACGCGAAAGCTTCTTTTTACGACATGTTGGTCATCATCTTTCAAGGTCATCGTCTAAACCTTTGTCGACCTTCGGCAGTTATTGTCAGGGACCACGAGTGGTGAGCTCTGTCCTGCGATTCCAGGATTCACCGCCGTTAGTTTTGCCCGGGACCACTATATCCTCCGCACCGTCGAGTCACAAACACGTATATTAAATTCACTGCTGGATTTTTCTCTGATGCATGGAAATGGGGGATATTCATCATTGTAACTCGCGACAGACAGATAAGGAGGAGCAATGGGCAGAGGGTGTCCCGGATACTCCGATTGTATTCAATCGAGCTCAAGTCGAAGCATGGGTTCGTAGGTCTGAGGTCTCCGATGGCGATGGGAGGATAAGTTGACTGTCAGGGTGAGATCACGTTTCTTGGTGGCGGGCTTTCTTGACCGTTAGCAACTCGAGCTAATGCTTACATTCTACTCCGCCCTGATCGGGTTACACTCCGCACTCGGAAGAATTAATCGACAAGACGATTGACCGCCCTCAATTACATGGCAACGATTGCGAATCACCGTCTAATGGGGCTGACGTAGTCCTTGGCTCGCTGGAGTACCGAGAAGGGGGATGAGAGGCATACGATTGCTCGAATCGTTCAATGCCTCGAGAACTACGGACTCATTTATGTAATTCTGACGCTCAACGGGCGTTCAGCGCGAGCGTACGTTCTAAGTAAAGCAAGATGAGGAGCTCGCTCTGCCCACGGGGCTTTGCTCGTCGAAGAAAGGCCTTTCCTCGCTCCACCAGTAGCATTGTTTGTCGGGATGGACCGTTTCCGCCGGGTGAGTGGGCAGGTTTATTAACACCATAGTGTTGTGACGTAGTGACAGCTTCACGGTAAGATTGCATTCACGCTGAACGCTCTGTCATGCTGGGACGAATGCGTGGACTTGGGGAATAATACTGACCGACATAATTCGCATATTCTCTATGGGTTGCGCTCGCTTCAGTCTCGGGGAATACCTAGTATCGGGAAGCGACACCCGGATATGAGTTATACAAAAGAAAAGCTCTTCCCCGGAACAACTTGCGTAATCAGATAGGATGTTCTCTCAGCACTTGTCAGCTCCGAACGAATCTCTCGAGAAGATGTTTCGAAAGTCATTTTGTTGTGCACTCTGAGCTCCCCGAGCGAAGATTTGGACTTTGGGAAAGTTCTCTCTGTGTCTGAATCGATGTCTGGTCTCTCAACGGACGATCGATCTTTCACGGCTCTTTCGACACGTCGCGAAAAGCGTCAAGGATGCATCAAGCCGAGTTTTCAGCCGATACAGGTTGTCCTCCATCTCTCGACCATCTCCTGTGAGGAGCTAATTCGTCTTCATGTACGTCTCCTATTTCAATGCCAACGATCGTTTCTCGGCAGCAGATTCTGATAACGTTCAGCTTCGGAGCTATTCCGAGCGGCGTAATGCGAGTTAGACTTCTCGCCGACCGCCATTTGCGCACTTAGCGCGGATGCCTTGATGAAGACAACGCGCGGCTGCGCGAGCCGCGTCGACTCTCGAGTATCATAACTTTCACGTCGGAAACTGCCGTAGGTAGATAGAGGCCGGCCCTCATGCTCTAAATATTCAAGATTTCCGAGCAGGGACTCAGCTCCTCGCAGAGGTAGTGTTCATGCTGTACTATGAGGTTCTCCTATCAGGTTCGTGCCTTCGAGCTGAGATTCTGATCAATATTTCCTCCAACCTCTGAAGGTATTCGTGACTTCTAATCCTTTTTAGCAATCCAATATCCACCGAAAGCTGTTCTTCGAGATCTTCGACCTGGACCCCAACTCGGAGCTATAATCGGAATTCCAGGAATTTAGAGATCTTGTCGACGCTGCGGAGATCGATAGCTTGTAGCACTTGGTGCTCGTCGGGAAATCCTCCTCCTCATTAGTTGACTGAGCTTCCGACGCTCTCTCTCGACTTTGGAGTCTTAAGAGAGCGTCCCTCGAGTTGTGCTCATGTCATCGGTCCTCGTATCTCGTGTACCGTGACCGCTCAGTTAGGAGCCAACCGTCTTGCATGTTCAAGTGACGGGGAAAACACCGGGCCGAAAGCGGTGCTGTCGTATCTTCGCTTATCTTGGGGCGGGCCTCACTCGAGTCTTCTGGCCGAAGAGCAACAATCTTATCACGAGGCCTCTGACAGCCTCCGGTGGCTCTGATTGATACAACGTGGGAACGCGTCAGAGCGATGAAGTCTCGAGCGAGGTCATCGACTCGTGGCGCTCATGTCTGACGCGCTAACGGTCCCCAGAGAGCGGGCCTGTGTCCCCGACAGTTTTGGACAATCATGTTCGGGCGACGTGCGGCTCTCTCCCCCCCCCCTGGCTGGGCTGCGAGCCCATTTTTGTAAAGATAAATATTTATACATCTGGTCACTCAGATTCCGTGCTCTGAGATCGACGAGGATTTGGTTATTCAGAAATGAACTAGGGAGTAATCGACAATCGTCTTCCGGTGAGGTCCCAGCCCCTCTCAGTCAGATGACGTGATCCCCATGCATGTTGAGGCAACTCCGAATCAGCAGATGCGCCGCGTTGCGTTGCACCGCTCCCTAGCGAGCGAATCTCTCTCCGAACTAGTCCTGCGTGTGAATCTCGACGTTCCGCCCGCTCTAGATGAAGACTGAGAATCTAATCTCGGTAATGGTAGCGAAATATCAGGACAGGGAGAATTCGCTGCTTGTCTTTATCTCTGTAAAGTGATACAGTAGGCCCGCCTTTCGAGTCCTCCACTAATCGGGAGTCGCTATCAAGTTCCTCATGGGAGTTTGTCGTAGTATTTGTTTGGCTGAGCTGCGTGCGATTCGTCCTCGACTTCCACATTTCCATCAATCATGAAACACGCCATCCGCTCGGGCTGAGGTTTGGTGAGGCGGTCGATGGGTGCTCATAAAGGAATCTGCCATCATTATCGAGATCTCTTGTCGCAGGACCGGGAGTCGGTCTGCGATCGATCTGCGGCAGGAACCAGAGAACATCAGGCTGAGAATCGGGGCATCTAAGGCCGGAAATCCTCGCGTGAGCCGGACAAGGGCTTCGATTTTGCGGCTCGAAGTTTTGAGGGGAACCGCAGTCTTACGAAACAGTTTTTAGTTGAGATGTCCACTACGTATGCGTAACGGCTCTATGCAAGATGACTCAACATCGTGTTCCAATCTTGTCGATGCTCGCACCTCCCAGTTGTAAATTCGATCATCCAAGGTCAGCTCGCAGCGTATGTAATCAGCTACAACAACAAGCCGCGGAGTCTCCCTTGCACGAGCACCGTGGAAGTCCATGGAGCTCGAGTCATTGACGTTCATCGCGTCCCAAGCTTGTTCTTCGGCGCACCCCATCCATGAAAGATGCCATCGTCCCGTGCACCCGATCAGCCAGATGATTGCCGGATAATTATGATTTGGATAATACCAATATTGATAATTATAATGAGCAGTGGAATCGACCGCGTATCGTTTCATGAGTTCCAATTCCACTCATTTTCCCGTAGAAGAGCCCTCAGATCCTCTCTCTATTCTGAAGCCTGGCGCAATATTTCTTGTTGGAATTATTTCATCAAATGTCAATACTTCGACGATGATAGCAAGAGTCGGCCCTCATTTCCGATCTTGATGACCGGTGAAGGCGCGACGTTGATAATCGGGACTTGACCTAAAGGTTCGTCGGTGAAAAGTTAAGGCCCATTCTCGCCAGAGGCGACGCGACGAGTAGCGACCAATCAGGGTAATGAAACATGTGAGTATTCCACTAAAACAAATTGTGTTCTAGCCTGTTGCTTGTCACCGTCGGCGATGCACCACGAACGGAGGCCATCGCTGCTCAAGGTCAGACCGCTGAGCCGCCGGCGCCAACGCGGGCTCGTACACGTATATCCTCAGCAATCGTGATCCATCACGATTGACTTATGAAAACAGTATCGAGAAGGGATCCAATGGGACAATAATCAGAGGTCTCGAAAATCACCCCGAGACGTGTAGGATATATACGATCGGTCATTCACTGAGCTACTCGGAACTTGAGTGGCTTGTTATCCATGGCTCAATCGAGTTCTGACGCGAAAATTTCTCGCTCCCGCTCTAGCTTTTCAAATAAACTTGTCGACTCAGAACAAGTTTTGTGTCTCGATGGCCTTGCTCGCTCCGGAAAATGTCCTGAAGCTCGATGACGCATTTTTCTTCCAATTCTGTCGCTGTTGTGCATAGAGGATACGCCTGCTCTCCGCGGAGAGCTTGTTCGGCGGTGGAACTCATTTCTTCAATGACTTGAATAAACAAGGCATCCGAAAACAAATTCGAACCATACAGTGGAGCCGATCAAACCAGCTGGAGTTCTTGCATTCAGGAGGGAGGGGCGTTTCGATCCCCGGACCCCATCGTTCCCGCTACCCTCATGCGGAATACTCCTCCCGAACACGCCTGATAGATGAAAACGTGAGCATCTGAATTAGCACATTGGCAGAACAGGAATGAGAGTGGGAGCGTTCCCATGGAGAACTTCGGAAAACAATCGGCAGAGAAAACGAACGAGGAAACAGAGCGGCGCCCTCAGTCTTTTCAAACTCAATGCAGAACTTAGTTTCTGTTGTTGCACACGACAAAGCCATCCATGGTATCAAACACGCTCTGTCTGCGGCCAGGCTCGTAATTTGTGCCCACTATGACACCGAAGGGTTCTAGCCGCAGTTCCTCTTCCGGTGAAGAGCCTGTCTCTATGGGCAAAGACTCTTTCAACGCTTAATCGTCTGAAGATTGATCCTTACGATCCGATAAGAAAAACGGCAGAGGACAGGCTCAATCCCGACTACCGAGTAACTGGAACTGTTGGAACTTCCGCGTAACTCATCGCGCAACGTTAATCAGGAACGAGCAAAACGAGCGAGCGCTAAGCAGACGAATCCATTTATCGAGCGGACGCACGCCATACGTGTGAGCGAGATATTCCTCGAGGTCATTCCGAGCTTCATCTCTTCATAGTCGACACGAGAGCCCTCTCGCACACAAGAACACGCAAAAATAAAAGCACCTATCAATACAAATGCGGCCTCAGAGCGAGCGACCTCGTTAGATTCCGGTGAACCCGCCGGCTCGTAGAACTCCAATGAAAACTCATCGAAGGGTCGATTAGAAACACGGCACGTCGCTATCAGCGGCTCGCACGTCGTGAACTTTCATTCTGCGCATTACGCTCCTCGCACCGCAAGCAATTCCGTGGAGTTGCTCGAAGTGAATTTTCACCACGAAATGAAATACAACAATTGCAACGGCAACAATGAATACCCGCTCGTGAGGGCGGCAGCGTGCGAATATGACCGACTGACTGACTGACTGACTCGCACAGAACTGAATGAATCCCGTTCATTTCGGAGGCCGTTGACACTCTGCGTACGTCGCGGAAGCGTTGGCGACGTGCCAGACGAGGCTCGCGCGAACCTCAATAAGTTACCGGGCGCCGAGTCATTCGTGTTTCGAACTTTTCTCACAATACATCCGAATCATGAGAAAGAGGGCGAATTGTGGTCGACGCCGCGATCTAAAAAATGAATCGCTATCCCGACGCAAGCGAAACCGCTGGATCGGTGAGGGCTCGTTCATCAGGACCAAGGGCAAGAGGTCATCGGAGTTCGGTGAGCGCTGGCCGTTCGCACCCTCTGATCGCAATCATTTCGATCTTCAGAGTGAATCATATATTCATTTCTTTTGTGTTTGCTCAGCGGTAGACGCATGCGAAATTCCTTGACCTCGCTTCGGAAAACCCTGACACACATAGCTTTCGCTCCTCCGGTGGTACCGAGAGGGTGACATCGATGGTCCTGAACTACGTTAAGCAATTTCCTGGGTTAGCTGAATCTCCTGGGAGCCCGACACGAAGCGAGTCCATGCAGTGCCCCGTGGGCTGTAACGCCAGAGCGGAACTCCCAAAATCATCATTGTTTTCGGTGAGGCTGCATTTTTGTGTGTTGAGCAATAACTCCAATCCCAATGAGGAATGTCGACCTCGCTACTCAGGATACGTCAGACATCCTGCGAAGTCGGTCAGTCTGAGTAATCTCTGTTACAAAAGCCGCCTTGGCCGCGTGGAATGCCTAACGCCACGCCGCCACCGCCGCGCCACAGGGTACGCCGACGTCTGTTGCGATAAGGTTTTTTCTATCCGACTATCAGAGCCTGATCCGATGGCTGCAACGAGCCATATATATTCCACGTAGACTGAGCTGCCTGCTTGTAGGTATACGGCCGGGGAGTTGTGCACCGGGCAAACATTATTCGAGTACGGCCTTGTGAGACAAGAAAAACGGCCGGTCCCCTTCGCGTCGGAAAGTGACCATGTGAGCTCTGGCACCATGGACCACCAATGACGACTCGCTCCATCTCCCTGGCGCTCGGGAATCCGCCTGGGGTCAGGGGGTCATGCGGCGGGTCCCCTAGGTCAGTCCCTCCCACCGAGCTCCGTACTTGGGGAAAGAATTTCAGCCGCGTGTCCCCAGAAGGGACAAATGGCCGGGCAGTCAGTGCGGAAACACCACAACTCTGTTAGAATGCAACGAGGATGCGGTACGTACATGAAGATATGCGGCGGGAACGTGCATCGACAGCATCGTATACGCCGGAGTAGGTGCATGCACCGGCATCTTAAACTCTCGGAACCGTGACCGAGCCAGGTGACTGAGACTGGCGAGCAAGTCGCTCGATCTCCGGGAGGAAGGGACTACACTCGAAAAAAAAATTCCCACATTCCGTGTCGAACGGAGCTAGAGTACGCTACACATGAGGTGGAATCTCGCTGATCTAGTTCACGAATCTGGATTTTTCAGACCAAGCCCGCAACCTCGGGGTCCGAGCTCTCAGCAAGGAGCGCTCGGATCCACTCGCGGAATTTATGCGGCCCCGCCGCAGAACTTGTGCAGAAGAGGAAATCGCTGTCGCCATTCACTCCAAAGTTCGGATCTGGCGGGGGAGCTGTCCGCAGGAGGCATAAACTAAGGAGTTTCAGGTCTACGATGTACCCGTTGAGAACGAGCCGGCGAAAACCGTGCAGAGCGACATCACTCGATCCCCGCCACTGAATTGGAACAATCAGAGAGGGCTCTTGGCGTCGTTCTTCCGTCGAGAGCGCATTCGGACGCCACCCGAATAATCACCTGTGCTTGCGAAAGCCTTGAGAGAGTCGTGGAAACTTTTCGACGATCGATGGCCGACACGGGACCGTCATAAGAGAAATGTCTACGATAATGCTAATGCAGTGGAGGAAGAGACGCATATTCATAGACATATGCATTATTCTCCGAGCTAGACCCATCAGGACGGGATGCATCCGGGCTCTCTGAATATCGGTCAAGGGTTGATATTCCACTCAAATTCGCTGCGATCCGTACGAACGTGCTCCCGTGAATAATTGCGCTCATTCGGGAGGATCTTTTCGAGATTTATTCCCGAGCATCTCGAGATGGAAGAGAAGACCGGGTTGGAATCGATAAGCATTCAAAGAGCTTTGCAGAGATCGTACCTGACCCTTTTGCCTGCTTGGCTCGCCTGGAATCTCGTTGGGGAGTGCGGTTTGCTCGGGAGTGTCGTCATGAGCTGCATTTTGTGGCGGCTACTACTACAAAATTTAAATGAGCAACAAATTTAGGACGGGCAAGAGAGAATTATTTAGCATACCAATGATGAAAAAGCTCGTGTACTTTTTGACACCTGTGTTTAATGAGAGCCCGAGCTCGAGTTAATTAGTGGGATACAAGCCACACCTGTTAACCCTGCGTTCATCGTTGTGCTCCAGATCGGCTACAAATGCAGCAAGTGCTGTCGAGACCGACGTCATGAGCCGGGTTCAATAGTAACTCCGGGGCGCACTTTGACACCCTCTGGCACCCGGAACTCGAATTCGGAAGCCCAGCTCGCGATTCTTGCGGCTCGAAGTTCCGAGCAGGCTGCTCAACTCACTCGTCACGCGCATCGTAACGAGCAGCCGTTCGTCCCCGCAATTAAGCACAAATTACATTCGGTGCTAACAGGTCACTGGGGCTTTCCGAGGCTCTCCTGTTCCCACCTTCGTGCTGGTTGACTTCAACAGCTCTGTTCGTAAATGAATTCGCTCTCTCGGCCGACTCCGGACTCTCGAGAACTCAGAAGTCGGCAACCGCCCTTGACCGAAGGCAACGGTGTTGTGGCTCAGCGGATCGACGTAGGAGCGCGCCACGAAAACTTGAGAGATCGCAGAGATCCTTTAGGAAGATGAGTCGTCTCGGTACCCTTCACCTTTCGACTTCTGCCAAACGTTCAAGTATCCCGCGAGCTTCCACGACGCCGACATCGTAGTCGAGGAGTCGAATCGTGGCCCCGCGGCCGTTACTAGCACACCTTTGATGTCTGTGTTTGCAGGTGTTCAAACACTTTCCCCAATCTGTTTGCGCTGTCGGGCACCTGTCAAGCTCTTTTCTCCATCTCTCGCTGACGAGGGAGTCGTTTTCCGTCACTCACGACGGTCGCATATTGGATCCACAATCCATCCGCGTTTCGCGAAAATGATTTTATCTCAGGTGGAGGGCGGCATAGAGAGGAGTATGTCGAGCGCGATGGTCGTCGGTAGAAGCTGCTTCATCCACACTCTGACGGAGGTCTTCGATCCCGAGACGCAATGGAACGCTTCCCCGATGGACGTGGTGCATTCCCGATGTCTTTCGCGCATCCAGGAGCCCCTCCTGGATCGCCCTTTGGAACACTATGCAGCAGGGGGGGGGCGCATATCTCTGGGATATGTAGCTGGGAAAAGCAGTGTGATATCCCGGGCTCTTCTATCGATCTCCTCGCCGGATCAACGAGTCTCTCCCCACAAGGCAGTGTGGAGACGTATAGGACTCCGGTCAAGCTCTGGGAAAAACCCCGGAAATTCGGAAATAGGAGCCCGCTATCCGTTCTATCGGTGAAGATGCAGACTCCGTCGAGGAACGAAACGACGAGAGCGAGCGAGTTGGAGCCACTTCGTTCCTCGCTGCTGTTGCATTTGGACAAGTGCCCCCAGAGGATTCGGATACTTTCCAAAAATTGCCTGTTACCCCTCAGAGGACGTTTCCAGGGCGCCTCAGAAAGAGAGACCTCATGAATCGGAAACACAGGAGAGGAGTGAGCATTGATGGACAGACATTGATGCAGTTACCGATGGGCGGCCGACAAGATGCCGACGCAGCGGGCGAGGAGCAATTACTGCAAGCGCTGTTTTGTCTCGGGAGAGCATCCCGAGCGGAAGAGGAGGATCCGGAATAAAGTGAATAGATCGATGGATGGAACGATAAAGTCTATGTAGCTGCCGGACTGTAAGATGCTGGAGTTGCTATAGGCATCGGCGACGTCGGCGTGGCGAGCGGGCAGCAGAGAGGCTTGCACGCCCCATTAAATGCCACTCTCTATGACAAAGCCGGCAGTTTGCTCTTGGCGTCCATTTCATCATCCGAGTGCTCGAACCGCATGCAACTTCTTTAACAAGGGCTTTAGCCACGCCTGCGAAACTCCTTATTGTCGCGAGACGCTCTCGAGCGGACTCTCGGGAACAAGATGATCTTGCTCGAGGGGGTAACTACATATATGCACAGAGACACGTTTCTACAGGGAGCATCGCGCGCGCGAGAGAGAAGAATGCGAAGACATTAGAAAGAAACGAGCTCTTCATATGATAATAGACAGCGGACGAGATCTCCATCCTTTCTTCAGAAAAGCCCACAAGCTCGGGGAAAACGCTTGCCGGTAATTCCTCCCGCTAGAGAGATGGCGCTGCCTCCGGCTCATGAGCGTCGGCTTCCGAGATTCGGTCGGCGGATCGGAACGCGAGTGGAAAACAGGGGAACGACCGTCCCTCGACTTCGAGGGCTCCCTGAGCGCTACAGCAACTCAAATGTATCGCCTCCTCGTCCCAAGTCCTCATTTCGCGCAGCCATCATGCTCACGTTCACGTTGAACTTCTCGGCGTGTTTTCTGTTTGCTCATAATTCCTTGCTCGGAAAAATACCCCTCGCTTGATACATCGAGAACGCTCTCGCCTAACGTCGACGTCGGAAGATGACGGGCTTCGACGGTTTCTCTGTTGTCTCTCCGTGCAAGCCGTAGGTCCCCAACTTGATCAATGCATGAGACGCGAAACCAGACTTCATTGTGCACTGGCGAAGCGGCGCAGATGCCGTCACGCAGAATGAAGTTGTCTCTTATTCATGTCGCTCGCCGGAACTTTTAGTGCTCAAGACCGCGGCTCTTTATATAATGTCGGCGGCTGGGGAAAACTTCTCAGCTATCCTGTTTGCTCGGTCTTTCTAGGTCGCTTGTGAGAAGAAAAACGCTCAGACAAACGTTCATCGTCCCGTGCCGGATTGCGGAAAGTCATTAGGCCAAATAAACCGATAACACCGAGAACGACTTCTCCCCCAGAACAAAGCTAGAAGGAATCGGCTCTCCGTGCAAAACGCCTCGTTCTACAGGAATTATACGTGTTCCACTGCGCCGATTGTTGATCTTCTCATCTGCGACATCTCTGCGTACTTTTTGCAGCGCATGCACCCATTCTGAGTTCGAAACTCTTTATCTTAGAGCGAGTGGAAGCTTCCGGTAATCCCTCGAGTTCGGATACAGGCTAGGGCGGAGTCCTCGACGTTCCGAATTTCCCAATTTGAGTAAGTAGGTTCTTCCAGGAAAACGATCCGAGCGACATAATTTGTTAGGATCTCTCCGTCCAGTCATCCATCCGGCAGCCGGCGTCCCCGAGCATCGATCCGAAGGAGGGAAATGAGCTCCTTCTCGACCTTGCTGGAGTGAGTAAGCCGTGCTGGTTTGATTTGGAATGAAAATTTCGAGTGGGAGAATTCCCACGCTTGAGATGAAATACGCTTCCACTGGCTCAGAACCCGCGATTGCTCTAGCGTTCGTCGGGTCAGATAGAGAACGGGTAATCCGGGATTATAGCTCACAATCAGATTCCAATCAAGTTGAGACAACTCTCATCGAACGTCGGCAGGACCGCGGTCGGAGCCTCTCCTGGAGAACCCATCCAACTTGTCCCGAGCGCATGGTCGGGAATCAATAAATTCCCATCGTCATGACAGTAACCCCCCATCCGAAGAACCCTCACGTGACCCCCTATTCGGAGCAGTGTCATGTTATGGCCAGGCCCATTCCGGGGTGATCTATCGCATCTAAACACTTTCGATACGACTCTTGAATATCAATCTCCACGAAGAATGAGACCTGACGTCCGTTTTTTGAAGGCTCGGTTGAGATTCACAGCCAGCCTGGAGCTCTCTTTCAAAGAGAAAATATCGATTGCTGATCCCCCTCCGATCATGCTCACTTTTCAAAGAGATCGGCTATTCCAGTGTGCCTCGAGTTCTATCGATCATGCACGCCACGCTGTTACGCGACGCAGACTTTCGGCACCGACTGCGCTCCGAGTCCCTGTACCACGGAACACGCCGTGGAGTCCCAGCAACCCCTCCCTCACAACACTCTCGGCTAAAGACGAGACTATTATATTTGTGTTATCTAGAGCACAGAACAAGAGTCCGGCCTTTTGCCAGTGTACAGAGCTCCCGAGCTCAAACTCAGGCATTGTATCTTTACAGCTGCGTTTAATATGCACTCTCGCGGTCCTCCGATAACGGCCTTCGAAACTTACGGTCTGATCTTCGGCTTTTTGGTGCGCATAGCTCGCGCGGCGGCTCAACGAACACAAACCATTTGATGCATCGAACTCGATGAGAATCGAGACGGCACGATTTTCCCCGGGACCAGGGATCCATCCATAGGAAGGAAAGTGAAATTCTTCTTGTCTCTTAATTGTCCCTGGTTGGAAGCGGCAGTCCTCAATTAGGCACTCATCCCCTGAGTTTCGCAGAGTAAGCATATCGATGATCCGTCCCGCATCTCAGAAAACACTCGGGAGCAGCTCCAATGCCGACCGCAGAGGATTTCGGGAGTTCCCGCAAACACAAAGCCTGAGCTTCCATAAGAAATTAGATAATAGGGACGAGCTCTTTAGGTGTCTGGGCCGTGACATAGTAACGTGAGAGATACATGTGAGATGCTCGAGGCGCGACAGTATCGATCGGAGAACAATGTCCTGCCGCTGCCAATTGCTTCGTTTTCGAAATCGCTATGATGACATCAGCAGATGGTGACGCAAGAGATGATCGCCGCTTATAATCGCCGAACTCCATCCGTGGGAAAAGTCAACGGCACTTATAGCGGACGAGCGTCTCGACTCGAAATTCATCGGCGCCAAGCTTTCTCTTCGCCAGACTCCCCTATCCATAATAATCTTTCAATTCCGCTTCCGGTGACCAATTCGTTCGTGTATCTGCTCACACATGAACAGGTACTCCGGAGGGAGTTCATCTTCCCGTGGTGATGGTAATGCCGCGTGGTTCATTAGCATACTGACGGGGACACAGTAAGCTTAAGCGATTCCCACAAAGGCTGTGTCACCTCAGTTTATGTAGGAAAAATAAAGCACTAGATGCTCGCGTCGTAAAACGCGGCTCAAAAAACTCTATAAATATTTTGTTTCTGCCCTCACTTATCCTGACGGCAGTCCCAACATGTTCAAGATGTGGGGCGCTGCAGCAAGCACCGGATTCGGACCCTCGGCGTCAAAACTTTCGGAGGCTTCCGGTGACGTCCTTGTTCATGAGTCCTAGGCACTTGAAGCACCCTCGCGAGATTTTCGTCTTCTATCATCAAGGTCATGAGGAACATCGAGGCTCGATTGAGGCGATCGGGAATCGTCGGAATCTCCTCACCCATGGCACCCAAGCCCAAATTATCGGTTCAGCGAGAAATTCCTCGTCGATTCACAGAGAAATATTCATGACGTCTGTCTTCTCAATAAGTGGCAACGTCTCGAACGATGGAGAGACCGTTGAAAAGGCTGCGCGACATATGGGAAGCGAGGAACTCTAGCTGTCGATAGTCGTAAGCGTCCCGTTCAAATAGGCGGTGGCGAAAGGCACTATCCTTCTCCTCGCTCCGAGACGAGCGCCGATGAATTCCAGGGCTTGGCAAAATATCTATCTCGATCTAAATATAAGGTCGCGCTTTGTTCAGAGGAAGTCCGCGACAGTTTCGGTCTGAGGAATTCTCCTACCCGACCGCTTCAATTGAAGCGCGGAATTTCTAGTTTTCCACCACATCGGGAGAGTCAGCAGCCGCAGAACAGAAGTATTTTCTTCTCCATCGAAGGGCAGCGGTCTCGATGGGAGCCGATGGGTCGGTCGCTGGTTCAGAGACCCAGAGCCGTTCCAATCCTGCTGCTATTGATACACAACGAACCCTGACCACGTTTCCTTTTGTCTTTCTCTTTGTTTCTCGGTTTTGTGCTCTGCCTTTCCGCCGCCCGTTTTTTTTCCTGTGTTACGCTTGCATAAGACGCGAGCTATCCGAATCGAGAAGCGTTCTCAGTCATGAAGGCGTACTCAACGACTGGATCTCACGGAACACAATGTCGACCGTGAGTGCTTCCTGGAGCATTGTTTTTATTCATACCGTATTTTCCTTCTCCTCGCTCGCACCGCATGCCGGAGAAAAGAACACACGATCCCGTGAGTTGCTTCTCGGACGTCAGGTGTATCCCGACCGCTCCGGGAACGTTTATGAGCAGTGATTCAGGTGTTCCTGAGTACGTGATCCTACCGCGTGCTCCAGGCAGACCCCCGAAAACGTTTTTCTAAGCAGGTTCCCATCCCGGGCTGTTCTAGCAAGTTCTGCACCGCACAGGTATCTTGCAGGGCAACCACTTGAGCGTTCTTGCAGCCGCAGTCATGAGAGCGGAGTTCGAGACGCAGACTCTGATAGTAATCAATAAGTTCGCCTGGGTATACGGGAAACCTAGATCATGTATCCTTGAGATATGGATAGACATATCCGACACCTGGAATTTTATATCGCACGAAGAGATCGCTCCCCAGTCGGAGCGATGACCCCCGATCGATGAATTGCTTCAAAAATTCAGAAAGCCTCATGAAGGATCGCGCACCAGGATGAATCACTCGGTATATCGCGGATGTCACTCGGAGTCTATGCAGATTGCTCCAATGATCTCGATCGAACGATATTAAGCGCAATTCACCGCGTCCGCCCCTCGCCAAACGTCCCCACCTGTTGGAGCTGGGGATCTCGCACGGCAATGATCGCATCACGGAAAAACTTCGAAACAAAGGTGTGTTGGGATGGATACTCTCTCGCTCGCTTACTACAAGGACACAAGCCGATGCTGATGAACTCACCTCTCTTGCACGGGCTGAGCTTCTGCGATGGCGACGATCGAGGCTGCTGCCATCGCAAGGACGAGGCTCCAGGACAGAGGAATCCCGGCCCTTCGCTTGACACCGGCCATTTCGGCAAAGTGGAACGGGAGACCTTGATGCGTCGCGTCGGTTGCTGACACAACGTAGAGACTTGTTGCGGACGTGCGCTCCTAGCTTGCGATTGTCTCGAGCGACCGTTTGCGAGATTCACGAACGTGATCCTGAAGCTATACGGCCACGAGGACGTTCTCACTCCTATATAGTCCTGAATGACGTCACCGAGCAACCCTCGCCACACCAGAGGATCCGCCTTCTGAAGGCGGCCGTTGTTCCCCTGAAAGACAGCGTATCGTAACCAGAATTCCTGATGAATTTCAATTCCAGCTCAACTCACCGATTAGTGGTCAAGATCCTCTGACGCCCGTTGCGACCACGCCGGCGCCGCCTATTTCCCGACGACCGTGAGGCGCCTGCCGCGGTGAGACCTCTCTTTGCGCGTCACAGGATCCTCTCAAGGAGGAGAAAGATTTCGGAAAATATGTATTCCCTCCAGTTTTACCCCTCATTCCGGAATATGAGGTTCTGCATGTGTCGAATAATTTTTCCCCGTTGAGAGGCTCCCATGAATCTTTCCCGGGGACATCCGCTGTTATCGTGTCCTGAGGAATGGCCCCTCTCGAATGTTTCCTGAAGCCCACGCGGTGAGGGAAGTCGGGTCTTCCCCGAATGGCTTTCGGGCACATTCTGAATTCTCGTTCCCACGTCAGATATGCGTCGATGACTTTTGGCCGCATGAGAGTGTTTGGACTCCTACTGAAAGAAGTGTCGCGCCCACGTAAATTGCTTCCATTTGAATACAATGACGTTAGCGGACGCGTCGATAAGCCTTGAGTGAGGCACGTTATCGGCAGGATCTCGATCATAAAGTCTCCAGAGGTCCTCGAATCAAGAATCGCTCTTAAAACTGTGAGTGGAGTCCCGCCGAACAGCATCAGATAGATAGTTACTCCGCGACGACGACGCTGAGCGATTCCTCGCGGCGTCCTGTTTCAACTTCTGCACCGCGTTTGAGGATTTATTACTTCTGTTCCTCTCCCGCGCAACGCGACAAACTTCGAATTCGTAGTTACCGACTAGGGGGGAAAGAGGGTGGTCTGTTCGGCGGAAAACACAACATCAAAAATCGATGGCCGATTCCAATAGCGGCGTATTCTACGTGTATAAGATATCTTTGAGCCGACACAAATGCAAGCGTACAGGGAATCCGATGCTCCGATATTCCCGTGGAAGAATCCAAATCGAGAAGGAACGCCAGGAATCCCGTACCGGTCTTTCGTCCTCATGGGGATCCGGAATTGAGGGGCGGGGGCGATCAGTTTCATCAGACAGTCTCTTCCAGGCGTCCAAAATTTCGTACTGCTTACAAAGTTTATTTCTATTTATACGCCTCGATTCACAAGTGGGGCTCGCTGATGTCCGATCGGTTTTCTCCTCATCCATGTTCAAATCCTTCTCTTTCAGCATACGCAATGTGGGCACGCACCCAACGGAGCCCATGGAACATTCAAGTCTTCGTAGCATTCGGGACGGCAAGCCAGCGGCGGGCAATCCGAATCTGGAATTTCCGAATAGTCGACATGAACATCTTTGCAGGCGAGCGATAGGGGCTCGGAGGGAAGCCTTCAACCATTCGGTGATTTTTCCCGCTTCGTGGCTCTCGATTCCAAACTTCCGAGCGAAGTCAAAGATCACAGAGTCCGAAATTCCAGACATAGTTCCCTGTTCGTCTTCCGAACGCAATATGGTTTATGCCGTTCTCTCGTCACTCCATGGTAGTTGGCACGAAAGATGAGCTCGCGATTTCACTGCATGTACCCGGACCGAATTTCAAGTAATCCGAGCTCGAGGCTCACACTTACTGTACAGGCATGTCTGGCAGGGTCCTTCCCAAACGAGGCGACCACCGCTCGCCGCGCAATACATCGGGTCGACGGGCACGCACATGTGACCAAGATAATAGGCGACACTCTGCGAGATCAAGAGGATCGGCAGAAAAATCGCCAAAAGTACAGAACTCGTCTTCATGGTGTCTGCGGTGCTGAGTGGCGAACGGGACTGCGTCTTCGATGCTCCGTCTCTCGGTCAGGATCTATCCACTCCTCCCGGATTCGTCAAGCTGCTTAAGTAGTCATTGACAGTATGAAAAGTCCGTGACTTCTGCCCGAGCGCAAATCGATTTCGTGTCCGGCGTGTCTTGATATGTTTATCAATTTCATCAATATTCCGTTCGATACGCACCTTGGATCGAACTAATCTGTGGAGGCCGCGGACGGTAACTTCTCGCTGCCGATGAGCTCACCGGGATCGACAGGCAGACAAATGGACACGCGGGTGCGACCTTTCGCTGCAGACTCCCTTAATCCTTATCCCTGACATCGTCGCCGGAGCAGCTTGGTGTCCGAGGAGTGATTTCTCGACTGTTGTCGTGATCGACTCTGACGTCCACTGGCGACACATCGGAATGGGATCGCCGGGCGCGTCACTTGCGACCCTTGCTCCAGGAGAAACGGCTTACGCGCCCCCGGTCCTGCCCCTGGCGCTCGAGTCGGATTTCCGCTGCAAAATGCGCGCGATGACCGCTGCCGGGTGCCTGGCGCTTTCCTCTTCATAATGCCACACCTGGAGTTGGGTTCGTTCGAAGCGGGAGCCCTCTCTGATCTAATGAGACATTGGAGATTGAAAGAAGTTTGGTGATCGATCCCATAGGTTTGGGATCACGGGACGCATCTCTCAAGGGAGAAGCCGATCACAATAGATTGAATCCCTCCCGCGAAATCTGTCTCGAAATCCGGTCGAAGACATGTTCCTTGTCTAGACTGGATCTCTTTCGCCGCCTTGCCTTACACCTCACCCTATCGGACCACAGTCTACTCAAATTTGTTCGAAATACTTGTTTTCTGAACTTTCGACTGACGCCCGATGCTGATGATGCCTCGCTTCCGGACCAACTCTTGCTCGATTCGAGTCAAGTGCTTCGGCTCTTATGAAACCCTTGTGCAATAAGATGGGAGGAGTCCCTTCGCTTGGTATCCGTGCAGGCCATTCGTATTGAGTTTGTATGTTATGGACTGTGAGAGAATTTTCTTGGCCGATATTTGTTCTTTGATGTCTCCATCGGGAGCCGAGCCTTCTCGACTGGAAGAGGCTGGCCCGACCGCTCCATGACTTTATGCAGCGGGAAGGGCCACATATCGCAATCATGGTTGGAATCAATCAGCGCTGTCTCTGATTATCGCGAAGAGCCCGAACTCCGTGTACTGAGCTCAAATATTTTCTGTACGATTCATCGGGGTAATTGACGATCGGAGTTCAACCACAACTCCTTCGGGGCGCAAACAAGAATCCAGGTGGCCTGTAATCAACGAATCGCAATTTTTGACTGTTCAATGCCTGTGGTGCCGTTTATCTCGTTCACCGTCTACCTAAGCAGGGACCTAACTTAGGTCACGTGGCGGCGTTGACACCTCGTCCCGAACCTGAGTCGGACGCTACCAGCGGGCGAGCAAGGTCCGTGGAGACCTCTCGCCGAATTCGGATTGAGGCTCGGAAATCAGGTATGTCGAGGAATATTCGGTGTCGTGCCGAGAACGATGCCGATGCTCTTTCCTCGCAAGACGCTCGGAGTCACCCCCGTCCCGATCAAGCCTTTGATCCATGCGTCCGTCAGGGATAGGCTCATGATTACTCATCCTTCATGTAGGTACTCCAGTCGCTTCCACCTTTCACCGAACCTCATGTGACCTCACGGTTTCAAGCATGCAAAACTGATGATGGAGGGTTAACACCAGTCCACGAATGGGTGTAGGCCGAGTTTGGAACAAGACGAGGAAAACAATGAGTCGAAAATAGAGGCTGACTTGTGGGTGTCTGGGTAAATTTTTCACAAGAACGAAAACATTTGTTTGATGAAGCGCATGGCGAGGACGCTATTGTTTCTGTACTCGTCGCCGCTCCCTGATCGTTTGTGACGGTGCAGGCCGATCTCCGGGAGCATAAAAAGGGATCTAGGTGCATCAAGGGTAGACGATCGCTTTTCCGAGCTCGTCCGGCATTTTCACCCAGTCTGCGGCGGTGATTTTCCCAGGCCCTTGACCTTCAGCCTTTCAGACATTGAGACAGTATTATGAAGAGATGCGATTTCTTAGCTATCTTTTCAGGAATGCATGATCGGCTTTATTCACGGGACATTCGGGAAATTGCAGCCTCTCGGTGAGAAGAGATCCGAGACTGCTTTCGGAATCCGGGACCCAGGGGTTGAAGGCCTCTCGTACATCACTGAGGAAATTTCAAGGCGATGTTCTAGGAATGAAACATGCGCGGAATGGCGCGCTGCTTTCGAATGAGGCGTCCTCCTCTCTTAGCTTCCTCTCTCCCATTTTCTCACGACACTGCTTCATCAGGTTTCGTGCGCTCATCTCATAGACAGGAGACTCCCTCAGAGGGCCGATGAAACGAATATAGCACCCATCAAGCATAGCTCATGAAGTAAGTTTTGATGAGGGAGCTCTCCAACAGGTTCCCTGGCGGAATAATGTGTCACGGGAGAGCGGCGAGGCTGCGATCCGGATCGGATCATTCATGAATCCAGGTTTCGGAGATGACCTGAACGCAACTATTGACTGTGGACTCGCTGAATCGATTTGACTTTCTTTGCCCGGAACGACTGTGACCATTTTGAGCTCGATGCTGGTGCCGGCACTGGAATCGGCAGTTCACCATAGCTCCGGGCCGCTCGTCACATCCCGTCCGCGCGCCTCACGCGATAAAGAGACACTAACTCCGTTCAATTTCAAGAAACCCGTCCGACCCTGGACGCCCATCGAGACGACCACGCGCTGCCTTATCTCTGACTCCCTCCTAGAGGTATGGAACTTCTCCGGCTCCGAAATGTTTCGGGCCTGAGTGGTTCTATCGAGAGATTGATGAATGCGTCGAGGTTAGTCCGATGAGTTACAAATCGAACCCGCAGCGATCAGGTGGAGAATTCGCCTGTCCGATACACCGCACCAGATCATTCATACGTGACTCTCTTCGCATAGATGGATCCTTTCAAGTCGCCGCTCCTCGAGACAAATGTCAAACACCGTGAATCGTATGGCGATTCACGTCGAATCGAGAGAGATACGGATACCTGTCTGCCACGGGAATCTTGCCGCGAAAGTGAGTTGATCCATGCGCGGAATCATGACTTTCTGCACCGAAAATTACATTTCTGAATTATAGATATAAATATAAAATGTTGATATAATAATAATTGAAGAAGCTGATCTCATGGTGACGAGCGTCCAAACTTCAAGGTTTGGGGTGATCCAGAGAAGTCTCATCCAAGTCGTCGGATAATAGCCGTCCATGGCTGGCAAGATAACGCAAATTCTTTCGACCCCCTGATGCTCGATGCAAAGAACGGTCTTCATCGATTCCTCAAGGAAGGCGTATGCGTGACCTCCCTCGATTTTTCTGGTCATGGACTGTCTTCACATTTACCACCCGGTAAAGGTTTTGTACGGCTTTCTCACCGGAATCCGTTGCGATAGGACGCATGGAGTCGAGCTGTTTTTGACACTTGCCCCTTGATTCTTCACACTCTATGTCGATAATTCATCCAGGCTCAATATACTCTCAGCACACGTACGCCATTGACATATTGACGACAGCGAAGTTCCTAGAATGGAACGAGTTCTCGTTACTAGGACATTCCATGGGTGGTGGCATGGGATTCTATACGGCGTTTCTCCATCCGGAAAGGTGAACTCTTGTCTCAGGGAAAACAGCCCGTGATTTACCATTCCAATGAGAAAATCTGTCGAGCGTTTAGTCACACCGAGGAAAGGTTTCGTCAATCGTTTCTTCGTTACAGGGTCCGGAAACTGGCTGCGTTGGACGCCACTTTCCCCTACTGGCATCCCACCTACTCATTCGAAATGACGATCGAGAGCTCCCATTCCTTATTCGAGAAGTTTGCCTCTGAGTATCTCGAAATGGGTCTCCCCAAACCGAAAGAATACACGATGGAAGAATATTTCCAAGCGGTATGATGCGCAGCCGAGCAGCTTATAGCACACGGAACTATTATTTTCAAGCTACGAGAAAAAAGAGGCGAATCGAGTTTGAACTGATTTCATTCTTCTCGGAGGCCCGACGTTTCGCATCCTTGGTCTATCCTGATTCTCCCGAGGGGTCGACCAACGAAGAGAATGCTCTGCTTCTGTTGGCGCGAGGGTCCACACCGACTTCAGGCGGAAAGTAGGTGAACGAGTGATAAGCTACCGATCTCGCATCTCGACGGATTCCAGAGCCGAGTCGCCACCTTCCTTCGCCGGGGAGAATCGTTCTCAGACCCCGAATACCCGGTATTTCTTCCAGGTTCGTCTTGAATCGGGACCCGAACTCGCGGGCATTTTTCCCCGAAATGTCAGGACCCTTGAAATTGCCTCTTTACCTCGAGCGCTTCGAACGAAAATCTCGCATGCTATTCCTGAAGCCAGATCGCGGCGTGAAGCATTTTGAGGTGGGAGATCATCAATATTCGAGAGAGTTCTAGAAGCCGAATTGCGTCGGATCAGATCCGAAGCATCCCATAGTAGTATCACGAAAGGGAAATTCTTCTCGATATTGTTTGTCATCCACACAGGAAACCTACGAGATCCTCGCTGATCACGCCCCGACCCATCTGGCTTCTTTCGAAATCGCCGCCGTGCCAAATGCGACACACCACGTTCATATGAACGAGCCCGGGAAGGTTTCTGACAAACTAGCCGATTTTTTACTCGATCCATGATTGGCTTGGGGATTTTTGTTCCGGAAACAGACTCCTCAGCATTGAATTAGCAATAAATTGACTCTGAGACTCAAATGCCAGGTGGATCAGGTGATTCCGCATCCCTCGGGAAAATCGAATCTGAACCCCGAAAATATTCCCATGATGACTCACTCATGTTCCCTCAATGGAATCTCATCGGTAGGCTCCTCCTGAGCCTCCCATGAGTGCTGGAATTATTGAAATTTGCGAGATGTCTGCCCTGTAGAATGCTGTCGGAGGAATGATCGTTCTCGACCGGAAAAGGAGGACGGAGGGAGCTGCCGGGCCATTCCGGCCCAAATGAGCGGAGGACCCGGCTATCCGGAGCCGGAATCAATGGAACCCCATTGATCGGGACTCTCCGGAAGCGATCCCATTGAGTGGAGGATCCCACCGAGTGGAGTTTACTGTACAGAACCTGAATGTGGAATCACTGATTGTGTTCGGAGAAGTACACCCCTGGATCAAAGTTCGTGATTCTGAGCCGAAGAGTGAGCTCGCAGCCTTGTCATATGCGTCAAGACCCCATGTTCCCTGAGTATCCAGAGGCTATGAGGATTTTCTTGAAGACGGGTGACGCTTATTCTCGTGATTATAATAATGACAGTAGTCGGACTTGGTTTTTCTCCAAGTCATCACGAGACGGCTCGTTCGAGGCTTGTTAAACTGGGAAGCGACGTAAGTCTTGGAAGTTCGGGAGGGCAGTTCCTCGACTAGTGTCCGACGGGGGAGATTACTCGGAAGGTATAAGGTTTTTTTGACCAGCCCCGAGATGCAGGTTTCTATGAAGCATGTTCGATCGAGTGAGTTCCGAAAGGCATACAAGAGAAGAGCTGAATGCCACACGCCGATGGGTCCCTTCGCGTGTTCGATTAAAGAGTGGGACGTTCACTGGAGCAACACTGAATAACTGAATCTCTGGGGCTAATATCGGCCGAAAGGAAACTTTAGAGTGTGGCTCGCCGGCGTGGGACGAGCTCGAGTACTGCCCGAGAATAAATCTGCTTCTTCGCCCCTCGATTCGCGATTCTTGATCATGGAAGGTACAAAGATGCCTCGGCCGAGAAGAAACCTCAAATGAATATTCCGGTCGCAGTCGCCTCGGGCGGCCATAGCCTCGGCGGTGCGAGGTAAATTGGTCCTTACGCCGTAGAAAGTGTTCCTGATCGCAAATCCTGAGCTAAGGAGCTTGCCTTGGATCTGCGGGGTCAGCGTCATCAAGCCCGGAACGACGCTTTCTCAAAATAATTCATGCCGAAACCAGAAGCGTGCAGACTGGGAAAGGGGCAGTGGTATGCTCTGCCCAGGGAGGCACTTTTCGAGGGGCGGCAATTCCCGATCGGCCGGCCGGACCTTTCGAAGGGACGGCGTTTCAAGGCGACTGTAGGGTTCCCATAGACTTAATGCTCCCGATGACGTGGACGGCATATTTCCGTTTGCTGAATGGTACTTGATCTCACTACGAAGCTCTGGATTATGCTCTTATGTCACGACGTCCACAACGACGATGTGCAATGATTGGGCTGACGTCCGTCGGCGCGACGCACTGCCTCGCTCAAGTAGAGTCCGAGCTTCGAGTCCGCGGTCTCCCGGATGGATTATTATTATCAATGAAGACAGGTTCCGGGATGTTTCGGGCTGATCGTGCCCGGAAGTTGCGGATCTCAGAGGCGACGGCTCGACCATCGAGCCCTTATTCATGGAGAGTCCAGCGGGCAGGGCTTCGCCCGCTCGAGCGCTCCCTCGTTTAGGAGTCCAACCATCCGGGGGTGAAGCTCAGCGTCGGGAAAACGGTGACAGCGTTGCTAAAAATCTCGTTCGCGCTTCGTATCAAACCACCCGATCGCTCGACAATACTGGAAATGCTTCTGTCAAGCTGGACACGTCTGCGAGCGGAACATGGATCATGGTCGAGAGCAGCCCACATATCGTGTCATGGCCTCCGTCCGTATGTTCATGACTGCAAACGACAATTATGGCTATTAGCGACTCGCGTAGAATGTCGACGCCCGGGCCACCCACATCGCTATGGAGAGGATCATTCCCCCTCTCAGCGACGAGACAAAACTCTGATATATTATATAGAACGAAGACCCCGGACTGGATCTGGGACTTGCGTCAATCACCCCCCCCCCCTTCGAGTCGCTTCCCCGCCCAAGATGGAACACAGGGCGAAGAATTTCACCGTCAAGTTATTTATTTACATAAAGGTTAAAAAATTTCTTCGGACATGCTCCTCAGTTCCGCCATCAAGGATTGAGTCCTCGATGGAAGCGCATCCCGGATCATTAGATTCCGAGTCTAATGAATCTCTAGGTCGATGTTCTCCGCTCCGAAAGATTTCTTGTGAGTCTCGAAGAGACTTCGTAGTGCTTGGATGTACTTTTTGTGTAAGTCCTGGATTTCCTCGATCGATGGGTCGGCGTTCTTCTTCACATGGATCGGAGCACCGATCACCGTATATATCGGTTTCCGGAACGGTATGAAGCCCCACGTGTACTGGAAAACGCCGCGTCCGTGGAAAATTGGAGGTGAAAATCCCAGCATTCTAGTTAAGGCTACTTGGATCTTGCGCACGGTCGACTCAGAGTCGCTGGGGCTTTGGTAGAAGATGTCGTTCTCACCAAACGAGAACACCGGGACGAGTTGAGCGCTGGAATCAAGGAAACCGTCAAGAGATTCTGGATGAGAATTCCCGGGGCCCAAACGTCTCGTGCATGGAATCCACTCACCCATTCTGAATCGCCATGCGAACAAAGCCTCGGCGAGAGTTCAGATTTAAGCGATACGTTTCAGGAACCGCGTCCAAGGCTTCTTGTGCTCCTCCGATCACGATGATGGCCGCGTTCCCTTTGCCCTTGTAGTTCAAGAGGTTGATGATCGATTCCCTCGACACCGAGCTGAGGCCGCAAGCCAGAACCAATTCTCGATGGAGCGGGAAGAAGAACTGGCCCTCCAATGTGAGCAAATGAGGAACGATTCCGGGGAACTTCTCAGAGAAACCCGTCGCTTCCGTGGCGAAATTGCTGAAGGCTCCAGCAGAGGTGATGCCATGAGGATGGTATCCGAAAATGTAGTTTTGTTCGGGATCCAAGTCTGCGGTTTTGACCAGATGGATGGGGAAGAAATCTCGGAACCAACGCCAGATCGTCCACGACCTTACCCAATTACTTCGGCGACCGCCTGATGAACGGACAATTCGATGAGAATAAATGGGACAAGAGCTCGTATCGGTCGTACGGTCCCCGACATCCTGTGTTTCGAAATCAATGAAGAACTCACCTCTTATGCAGGAGTTCATGTCCCATATGTACCACACCAGGTATACGAACAGTAGTACTCGAGGCACGACGCTCGCGTAGAACAAGATGTACACGCATAGTGAGATCGACAGAAGGCCGAAGCCGAAGAACGAAAACGAGAAGTAGATTGCGGCCAAGGTCTGCAGTCTTCGTTCCAATGGCAGCTTCAGAGGGGCCAATTCAATCCCCAGTGACGAAACCATGTCCACGCTGAAAGAACGTCGAGCTCATTCGCATTCTTCCGACGCTCACGAGCTGTCTCTTAAAGCGCGACGAGTTTTTAGTGTTTTCTCGAGTGCGGCCCCCGGCCTTCTCGAAAACGCCGGTCCCGGCGGGGAAATTTCGATGCCTACCTAACCTAACCATGTTTTACGCGAGGTGGGTGCGAAATTCCCGAGGAATCGGATCAGTGATCAACTTACCACAGGAAACTTTTCGCGGAACCGGAATAAGTAGAATCAGTAGCTTCAACCTCTCACTGATCGATAACGATTCCGAATACTCTTCTGGGGACTATTCACGCAAGGTTCTCAAGAAAATTTAGAGGGGACTCCGGACGAGCGCGAAAGCACATTGTGCTCAAAGCAGCTTGCTCAAACGCAAAAATCCGGGACAATGGCTCGTGCTCAAAATAGGTAAAACACATCGGAGCCGCTGAATGAGTGGAGACCTCTCGAGCGAAAGACAATCTCTACCGGAATCGGGATGATAAAGTGAACGGCAAACGCCTTCTCATCCCAGAGGTGTCCCCTCTCATGGCCCTGCTGAGACCGCTCGGGGTAAGGAAATACACAGGATCATTTTTTGCCATTGGTCTCGAGTGCCGACGCTTTCCTGGTCTGTTCTTCCGCCGGATTCTGTCGCATTTCCTGCGCACCGAATAAATTTTCTTCATCGGTCCTGAATGATGATGATCCGGTGGGGCGAGGCAAGCCTTCCGACTTTAATCGACAGCGCCTAGTTAGCGTGTGATTTTGTCGTCCGTGGTCCAGGTGTCACTCGGTCGAAAATCCAACGCGATCACTTGGGATCCCAATGGCGACGCTTGGGGGAGATTGAGAGGACTTTTTCCAGTGGGTCACCGATCACGCAAGAGCATTCGTTACCGGCAATGCCCAAATACAACCGAGAACTAGTTCCCCGGGCAAGCATGATTCGAGAAAACGTTCCTGTCCCGGGACTGGTTTCCCGGAACGAGGCATCCGGGGTCATTCGTGGACTAGAGCGCGGCAGCCGGTTAGGAAAAAATTAAATAAACTCACAAGGATTTATCCATGGCGATTCTTTCGACTTCACCGGCTTTCGAGGAACCAGAAGGCGGCCGAGACTGCCGACACACGGCGTGAGAGACTTGTTCGAATTGCCGCTCGCGACTGACGCGAACGCACACCTGTTTCTTTCCTAACTCAAAAATCGAGAGATCGGTGGATGACCGCTCGGACTCCGTGAATCGAGCCGTTATCACATGTTTCCTATTACATGATCGAGTTTTCAAAGCTGCCTAAGGGCGAGCTGAGATTTTTCCTAATGCTAGGGATAGAACCATCATCCGCAACTTGAGCATTCGAAACTCATTCGAGGAGAATGTTGTGCCGTTGCGGATTTCATGTAGGGGACGATGATCGCCACAAAAAAAACATGAGTTTCGCCACCGAAGAGACTCAGGAAATTTGTCCGACCGAGGCCGACTGAGAAACTCGCCGGGAATGCGAGGATCCACGGGATCCAGTGGCGTCCACAGGTTTCTTCGTGGGGGGGGGGGAGGGGCTAGATCGGGTCCTCGCATAGGGCTGATTTCCAACGTGGCGACCCGCTCCTATACCTTAGTAATACAAACTCTCAATCTGGAAGGGGGCTATAGCCCCTCTGCGGACGCGTCTGACGGGATCCAACGGGGATCTGAACGGGGTGGGGAGTTTTGCTCGTCTCTCGATCCAATAATACAATAATAATTGATCAGCTCAGAAATAGAGCTTCGCACGACAGTATCTTGAAAGAGGGACGGAGAGGACCTGGTGCGATCAGCACGAGTCCTGCAGTTCGATTGTCAAACAGAAGTACTCAAGCTGAGCTCTCAGAATCGGACATAGGGGCTTTCAGAACCAACGTCGTTTGCCTACGACGACCGATGATTTCAGAGACACATGATTATTTTCCTCCTTACCGCCGTAATCAAGCACCTGTCCCCGAGCAGCAACTCGTTTCAATGTAACAAGTGCCTTGAACGTCGGCGTGAGACGGTATGACGCGCTTTTGACGCCGCGGAAGATGACCTCAAACGCTCACGCAGCGGGGTCCATCGGCATGAGGTGAGCCGAATAAAAGGCCTAGCCGAGAAATCCGAACTCCTGAGCTCGTTTCCGAACTCGAGCACTCTCGCTCGGGATCCCCTCCCGCCGCGGGAAAATCTTCGTCGGACACCAGGACGCGAACGCGGATCCAGCTTGAGAACACTGGTTCACTGATGGGAGCGTAAGGGCCATCAAGGACTGCAATACTGCAGTCCGCGTCCGCTTTTGCCTCTCGGATCCCTCGATGATCTGAATCGGGGAATCAAACATTTTGCTGAATGAATGATCTCGTTGCCGAATGAGTTATCGGAAATACGACGAGAGCGATGTTGCTTCCTCCACCCCTAATCCAGACACTTTATGCTTTATGCTCGCTGGCGATGGTTGATGCGAACAGTGCGGAGTGTATCTGTTCCCAGCGACCGTGACTCTGCTTCGGCTGTCGGGTCTGGTGCGTAGCTGTTGGCCGCAGCCAGTTTTTTCCGCGAGGAGCCCGCAATGGAACGGCGTCTGGCGGCGGAAGGGTTTAGCGTGCTGAGCTCGTGATTCTTCATCTGCGGTTCCATCGGCTCCCCGATTTCGACCGCGAGACCTGTCGCCGTTGTACGACGGGGATCATCTCGCCCGGGGACTGAAATCAAGAACATCGATCGTGAAGCGGAGCCCACCGTATCGGAGACATTCCATGTCCTCTCGGACTTTATGACGGCGCCCAGATGATGGAGCATAAGAAAAATCGAGTCTTCATTCGACCTGAGTGATCTAGAGAAAGGTTCTCTGACGGCGAGAGCTGCATAGTGAGAGGGGAAGCAGGAATTCAACGGGAATGTACTCCAGCTCTCGCATGGTGCTTCGAACTTTGGCGGGCTTTTCCTCGCCAAGAGGAAGGGAAAGCGCGACCGGTGAATCGAACGCTGGCAAGGACCAACCTACCCATCGAGGGTTCTACTACATATATGTGAGAATCAAGCGGACAAGAGGGCATCTGCATAGTTGCAGAGAGTTGCTCCGCCGTGTGGGCGCCACAAAGAAATTCGAAATTTCGGTGTTCCGGAATCTCCTGACTTGGAATCGATGGAGTTCTTGATCGGTGGGCTGTCGTCCTGCGGAGCAGTTCTGGTTACGAATCCGCTCGAAGTGGCCAAAACTCGTATACAGCTTCAAGGAGAACTTCAAGCCCGAGGATGTTATCCGGTGCACTACCGTAATGTTTTCCATGCGCTCTTTACGATCGGTGAGTTCGAAAGCCCAGGATTCGGAGAGCGGCTTCGCGGACCATGGCAGTACTCGATATCTCGTCAGGCAAAATTGGATGTGCTCCCCGAATTCTTGACCCCCGGACTGCCACCCCCGGTTCCAAAGAAAGAGACATTGTGTGCCGCGAATCTCCGGATCGGCTCCGAACTGCTGCGACTTCATTGAGGTTCCTAGATACGGTGTCGATGGGAAAAGCGCGAGCGACAGAAAGCTCTTGTCGGTTCAAACTTCAGCCCCAAAGTGCTGGTACATGAATCTGTCCCTGTCTAGGTGTCTAGACGCTCCGCCATGAATCGGATTTTCTGTTCCTCTGGATCGAGAAAACTTAGAGCATGTACCCTTCCAGGAAGCAGAGATGGTGTACGTGCAATTCAAAGCGGGCTGGCACCCGCCATGTGCTATCAGTTCTGTCAGAATGGCTTCCGACTCGGGGCGTTCCAACTCATGGAGAACTCACACCTGACGAAGAATGAAGACGGCTCGGTGAATTTTCCGCGGAGCGTTCTGGCCGGAGCTGCTGCAGGGAGCGTTGGCGCATTCTTAGCGAGTCCACTGTACATGGTTAGTATATCCGGATGGAATCAGCCCGTAGATGACTCCTCATACAGTGGAGCCGGCTCAATCGGCCATCCAAATATTCGGTCAACCCGTTTCAATGGTCCCGGTCATATACTGTCCATGTTATTCGGACCCGCTTAATCGGTCAATCCATTCGATCGGCCATATCGGCCCAGTCTCGATGGGGGCTAATCCTCCGTCGGCAACTCCCCCTGAGCGAGTCGATATCCTCTCATCTGGACATCAGAGAGTAGAACTCCTCCGGTCTCGATCGGGGACACCGGTCGAGTTGACCGCGGTGTGACAGCTGTGTTGCCGGCTGAATCCCGCTCCCGTGCGATCCAAATCCGCCTCGTCAACGCGTCGAGATTATCTCGCGATCTTATCGCTTAGATTCCTTAGATCACGTCGAGACCGACAATCGCCACGATAGCGGCAGCAGTAGATAGCCGTTCGCCGATAAGCGTAAACAACTCCGCTGAGTTGTTGCTGCTCTGGACAAAAGACGGAGCTCGACCATGAGCCCAGACGGATGTTCGATCCTATCGTTTCATGAGAAAAATGATTTCAGATCAAGACTCAATTGCAATCTTCGACACGGATCCAAGCCATAGCAGTCGGCTTCCAACATCGTCACGTGTCCATGTCTGACGCTGTGGCAACAGCTTGGAGTAACGGCGGTCTCCGAGGTCTCTGGCGGGGCGCCAGCGCTGCCACGCTGAGAGTGAGCGCCGGAAGCTCGGTACAGCTCAGCACCTTCAGCAAAGCTCGCAGCCTACTTCTAGAACGCTTTCCGGTATGACCTGTTGATGCCCGCCCGGCTCGCATTCGTTCGCTTGCCGCGAGAAAGTCACGCAGACCTCAATTCTATGATTTCCGGGAACCTGGGCGTACGCAGATCAGATCGCTCGCCAGAGAATCATTTCGTGTTTCGCTTCCAGGCGCTTCAAGAGTACTCGATGATGGCGACATTCTTGGCCTCGCTCGTCAGCGGGAGCATGCTCTGCGTCATCATGACCCCTTTCGACGTAGTATGCACTCGTCTCTATAACCAAGGCATCGATCGGAGTACGAAAAAAGGTAGGACACTATTTAGAGCTCCGTGTCAATTCCGTGAGCGCCAACTAATGCAGCGCGGAATTCGCTATCCGATCACAGAGATATTCCAGAGAGATAAGAGCTTGAGTCTCCCTCGTCGAGATCCTGTGTGAAGCGTATCCGGTTCGCTTGCAGGGATGTACTACGATGGAGTCCTGGACTGTTTCGGGAAAATCTTCCGCTCGGAAGGACTGCTCGGTTTCTACAAAGGGGTTTCAGCCGCGATCTCACGCTGCGCACCCCACACTGTCATAACGCTGATGCTCTGGCAGGCGCTGAAGGACATCAACGAGGAGCGCTTAAGCGAGCGAGGTGCTCCTCCGACCTCGGCAACGAAAATCATCGCCCTGCCCGGACAATCTGCGGAACTGACCGCTTGACAGGAGCAACGGCAGTGATAATCTCTTATCTTCCGAACGTCGAGCTCACGACCACGCACAGTGTCTTAGGTAGATAGCGTTTTGTAGCCAAAGGTTTTTTAAAAGCCGAACGAAGGTTCAGTTCCTCCTCTACGTTCGAAAACGAGAGCGGTAGCTTCTAGTGGTTTTCATAGGAAAAACTCTTGTGTGACTGTGATCTGCTCAGAAGAGCTCATTGTATAGAGCATACCACTTGTGGGGAAGTGTTTTTTGGCTGCCATGGATGGCCGACCCTCGATGACGATGACTCGTCTGAAAACTGTCTGACTTTCTCCGTCAGCTCCATCAGTTCATTCATCGGCAAACCTATATGTATATGTACATTATAATAATGCTTCAATCAATGTTCTCGAATCAGCCGGTGACTCGAGAATTGAGAACCTTCCGCCCACCAAAGGTGCCCGGAGAGGCGTTCTCTCGTCGTTCAATTCACTCGATTTATCAGGAAGAGTGCTGCCCACATGAGGCATCATTGCTCAACTGCAACTTCCAACCCTCCTCATAGACTCATGTGGGGTCAGCAAGATGACCTAGATTGTTCTCAAACTGTTTCTGTTGACCGTCGGTCGTACGGATATTCCGGGCTTGCTCCTATCCTTATCGGAATCCCAGGCATTGTCTTTTTCGGGAGGACGGCGCACCCAAAGAAAGCGACCCTTTGCTGCGAACACTACTTATCAGCATGAGCCCGTCGATGAAATGCCTGGATGATGGCGGAGTCTTCTTATCAATAAAAAAAGATACCTGAATAGTTTCTCCTCGCTTTCACTCACCTTGAGAATATGCACTCGATTTAGCGTCCGTTCGAGATTCTTCTCCGCCTTGATCCGCAGGAGCAGGGAACCATTAGACTGATGCAGCTGAAAACATGCTGCATCGCGGCATCCTCGCACCGGAGGATGAGTCGAAAGCCACCAAGGAGCTGAGCGAGTCTCTCCGGCGTTCCTCGCGAGCGTAACCTCACGGCCTCCCGTGAACTCTAACTTTTCGAAACAAAGTACGATGAGCTCCCTCCCCTGGGCTCAAGCTCGGGAAGACCCTGTCCAGCCCGCTGAACGCGGGACTCCCTCGGAAGCTCAATTCGGAAAGCCGGGTAGATACTATATGGAAATCGCCCATGAGATCGGGACTCGTTTCGTTCTGGAATATTGGACAGAATTTCAGAGCCAGCCTCCTGTCTTGAGCTGAAATCGGAAGAGCGAATACACTCGACTCCCCATTCCCTTCATCTTTAATAGGGAAGCTAATTGCTCTGAAGACAAACTGAATCTTGCCGCTCGTTTCCCGGAGGGCTGAGCATCGGAGGAAATCGGAGGGGATCTGAGATCAGTTTCGCCATGCCGACGATATCTGGGCCGTAGCCATTGACAAAATCGCTTCTGGAATCGATATGGCAGAACTTATGACTTGAGACTTTATGAAGCGAGAGTGGAGCTGTTCTGGCTTCGTGAATGGAAGATGGGTGACTTTCCTGCTCCCGCGGAGCCCTCCAGTACCACCACAAGCGAGGCGGCATATTTTCGTTCCTTCCACGTTTAGGAAACTCCACGTCCCATATGATATTTTCCCTCCTTCTTCGGCGTTCCATGATTACTTTTGGGGCTCGAAGAACCGGGGTCGGAGTTATCCGAGGTTTGGACGATCGCGAAATTGGATGAGCTGGATCCTAGCAATCGAAATGTTCCCCGCACGTAGTCAAGTAGGTCCTTCTTCCCGCATTCTTCTTCCATAGGCAGAATCAGGAGAAACGAATGGAAGTTTCGATCGATTCTGAGCCACCCTCGTCGAATTCCAGAGGAGCCTGGTGATCTGGTTCACTGTCAGTGCTTTGTTTGCGATTTTTCCTAAGTCTTTGTGCCAATCGGATGAACACACGGGGGATATCGCCGAGGAACAGACAGGAGGTAAAACCTCTCGACTCTTCCCTGGTCTGAGATTGGACGCTGCGAAAGATGACTCGGAACAAATCGACCCCAGCAGTGCTCACATCTTCACTGAATTCGGAAGTCGTTTGCGCTTCGAGGTCAGTCCGGTCGGTATCCTGCACGATCCAAGACAGATGGGTCTGCTGATCAGTATCGTGCATTTTGTTGGATGCGTCGTTCAAGACTGAGATCGATTCTCCCGGCTGGCGGCCGGTCATCGCATTCTCATGGTAGTGTCATTCATCAGGTTTTCGGATTGTCTGAGGGGAGACCGACTCATGAGGAAACCAGTCGAACAAAACGCGAGGCGAAGGATCGTCGAAATCGTGAGTATTCAGGCCCAAATGCCGGTGACAGACATCAGTGATCCGACTCAATTGAATTATGGTTCTTCGATGCCCTTCATTTATGTCATCGACCCTGGAGATTCCAACGCTTTATCTAGGTGTACTCTCGGAACGTGCCGTCGGAGATACCTCGGAAGATGGGGAGATAGAGGAGATCTTCCTAAAACACTTCGGACGAATGAGCCCCGGGAACATGGCTCGCGTGATCGACAGGATGTGGAATCTGGCTCTGAGAGACCGATGAGAGGCCGAGAGCTCCGCTATATGTCTTGTGTTTCTACGTATAATTTTTTTCAACTCATTCGCTTTGTAGTCTACTTTTACGGACGCGGAACGTCCACGAGCGACTGGAGTCGAACGCCGGAATGACGTATTTTGTGGTAGGAAATAAAGCTCAAATCAACGGTGTGGTAGCGCCGGGATGTCGCGTTTCTTCGGAGGGCTCATTTGTTCCGTGAAGGCGTTCAATGCGCAAGACGTCCCGCTCGACGGGGGGGGACGGGTCTCAGAGCTCATCCGGGGGATCGGCCAGTACTGAGGCTTTCCTTCTACTGCTGCAGTTCTTGAAGACCGAACGTCTCACGTGATGCATCGACAAGATGCTCGTCTCTTTCGGCATAATATGGTATGGCCGGGCGATATGCTGCTGTTCAGCGGGCTTCTGCAATCGGGGCGGGAACAAGCACGTTCCTGGGATGAATCACGAGTATTGACGAGATTGAGAATTATTTAGCGTAAATTGATTGTTAGTCCGAATCGATCTCCAGGGTTCTCACAGATGGACGGGGCCTCCGCCTCCGTAACCACCGATCCCCCTCCCAATACCGCCGAAACCACGTCCGAAGCCACCTTGGCCACCGAAGCCCTGGCCGCTATAGCCGTATCCTGCGTATGGGTGGTAGGTGAATCCATGACTGGGACCAATCGTCGCGTTCGGAAAACCTTTGTTCGCGAGAAAGCTCGACAAACATATGCATATGAGCAGCCACCACATTATACCACCGAAAGCACCCGTCCCTCCCGGAATGAAATCATCATCATCGTGATTTTTTTGCCAGAAGATTCCACCAGTTTGTACTCGACTCTGCACGAATTTGTCACGACACATCCCTGCTCGTACCTGCAGTACACTTGGGTATAGAGGAACTTGTAGCCCCGAGGAAGGAAATCGGTGTAACACGCCACGTGCGGCTTCCCAGCATCCGTCCATCCGTCAACTTTACAGTTGAGGATATCGCTACCGAGACATTTTCTCGATTGACAAACTGTGGTGGCGCTGTTGAAGTTGAGATGCGAAATTCGCTCCGGATCCATCAGATCCGTCCGAGTACCGGGATTACATTTGGTGAAAGTTCCAGCTTCAGTCTCCAGACCCGCTTGGGGCATAGTTCGCTCGGCCACGGAGACCGAGCTCACCGTGAAAGCCAAGATCAATTTCGTGAAGTTTTCAGACGCGTTCGTCATAACGACCGCTGATTGGAGACCGCTTCAGCGCTCGTGTCGGGCATCACGCATTCGTTATCGCTGCGCTGAAAATGACTCGGTCATCGATTATTCGCTTCTGTTCATCGTCAGATCGTCGATTGGATTGAGCGGGGAAAGTTATGAGAAGCTTGGTGATTCCTTAGCTCGAGGAAATTGATTCGTGTCACCGCGAGGCTTCGCAGTAGGCAGATAGCCATCCAGTGCCATTCCGGGAGAGCTCATACCGAGCTTCCATATCGAACACGAGAATTCCATGAGACTCACTTCTCACTGGACCGAGAGAGGCCTCAAAGACTGATGATGGGAACTCGGAATCGGAGGGGAGGAAACGAGGATGCCTGAGGTGCGGAGGGATATCACCTCGGCCGGTCAGCAAATGCGTCTTCTGGGCTTCGGTCAGAATTTCGCTCCCCTGATTAAGGGTTGGTCTCTTTCGACGGCGATGGAGCGTAAGCGAGATGCAGAATAATGATCGTCCATCTATCTTCGCGTAGGCTCGATGAGATCTCCCTCTAGAATGTCGGTGGAGAGGAAGCTCTTCCGTTTGTTGCTAACTCTATGTCCAGTCTGTGTGTGCTGCTCCTAATGCAACTCTACTCTCACCAGCCAGAGACCACGAAGGTGTCTGTGTGAGGTGGCAAAGGGATGCACGACAGAAAAAGCGCCGAGCAGGTTCTCTGAGCGAGAAATCACCCCAAGATTCTCAATTCACAAAAAAGTGTTCATTCTATTTCGGTCTAGCTCAAGGCAGGAATCTCTACGCGATTGCTCGATCACCGCCCCGATCAATGGGTTGATACCGTGATCGCTCCGACGTGAATCCCGACGGTCTTCCGTGAGCCAAGGCGCCGAATCGAATACAACATCCTTGTACCTCATCAGTCAGATGGGGCTCAGACATCCACTCATGCTTCGAAGGTCTCCCCTGGTCCATTCTGTTGGAGAAACCCGGGTCGGCGGAAGAACGTGCGGAGGATTCTTCGAAGGATGGCGGTTTTTGGATACCACTCGTCTTGCTTTTCGGCAGTTCACATTTTCTGCCTCAATTGAGAGGAGCTGATTCTGTTCGCGACAGGACGGGGCGTGAGATGTCGAGAGGGTATTCTTCTACGAAAACTGTCTCCGATTCCAGAATCGCATCGTTTTTCGGCGGATCGCTCGCTTCAATGCATGATCATGCGCAATCTTCGGAATTCATCAAGAAGGAATCTCGTGTTCCCGAATCATCCGAGAGACTCATATGTTTTCAGATGCTCCATGTCCCTGCGCGGAGCGAGATCAGCCGATCCGATGGAGGCGGATGAGCTTCAGCGAGATCATTAGACACCGGATTGCGTAAATCAAGCCAGTTGTGAGTGCCGCACTCTGGAATATCGGGAGACCCGGAATTATTACCCCTCCATCGGAAACATAGGCAGTCTGGATTGAGATGATTATCCTTTTTCCATCACCCGAACCAAGGCTCCATCACGACCAGCAACCAGTATGGTAAACGATTCGAAAATTCCTCAAAAAGGCTTACCGCTATGACCAAATTGAGAACAGTCTCCGGGTAAGTAGTGAATATGGCGATCGAAGCACTCATATTGAAGACGGCAGTCGAGAACGTCGCGAGCATGTACTGTGAACGATATTATATATTGAAGAACGATAATTCAACAGGTATTCACGAGTCGGAACAGAAGCAGGCGATTCTCTCGCAGGGGTTTAGAGATCCGGTGGATAATCGAGACACTCACAAATGACGATTGCTGCACGGACGAAGCGTCGAATTCCGAGAGTGTCGCTGCGAGAATCATGAGGAAGTCCACGTAGAAGAAGCAGAAAGAGTTCATGAGAGCAAAAAGAAAGGTAGCCTTCGGTGCCACGTAAATCACGAGATCCGTTACTTCGTATTTGTGCGTTCTGGAGGATGCCGCCACCACAAAAGTGATGAAGCTGCTCAACTGTAAGAAGGTAGTAATGAACGGATGAATGCCAGCTGTCTACGTCTACCCATTACGACTCGATTGTCGATTCTGCACGAGAGTTCGAACCTCTGTAAGTAAGAAGAGGACTCACCATTTGTACAATCGTATATATACCCCATTTCGATTGGATGTAGTCGTAGGAGAATCTGAACTTGAAAGATTGGGGCTCTTTCGCTTGGTTCTCGGGGACGAACCTAATACCGTTCGAGTTTGACGGCGACGCCATCATCAGCGGCTTTTCGATCAGGAACTGTAACGGAACGAAGTGCCAATACACCAGACTGCGATTTTCGAAGCCGACCTCCAGAATTTCACTGGATGAGATCTTGTTTCGACGAACTAATGAGAATTCCTCTCTTCGGGGAAGAATGACTCATGACAGGAAATTCGGTTCAGAGCTCTGCTTTCGGGGCGTGGAAATCCGGACGCCGGCTTACGTGCGAAATGTCTCATCCGGCGAACTCTCTGATCAGGCAAGCTCGGCAGCGAAGGGGTCTTTCCGCACAAGTCATCTTAGAGATACTCGTTTGTTCCGACAGAGTAAGAGAGAAGTTCACCAACAGCTGTTTTCGAACACAAATAGTCAGTAGTCAGCTCTCTGCTCGCTCATGTGAGAGCTTCTGCTCTCGACAACATCGGCTCGGGAGAGGGAAGGCAGTGTTGAGAGAGGATCGTCGGTTTCACGTGGCTGGCACCATACATTCATTCCTTCCTTCGCATGATTCCGACCTTTTCCATTTAAGGGCCTGCAGGTATCCTTCCTGGGTTCCAGTCGGCGGCATGAGAATTCTCATAAAACGGTGGACCTCGCGAATGACGGAGCCCTTACAGTGCAGTCCCTGAGCAAGGCGCGGCCCCGATGGGCAACAATTAGCAACTAATCCAGACCGATTGGGTACCAGCGCTGGATGTTCGGAAATTACATTCGGACGACAACGCGAAGGATTTTGCGATATGATTCTCGCTCGTTCCTAATTAGGCGCAGACCCGTTCAGAGAACTCTCTCACGACGGAGCCAAGTCGATGCAATGCTTTACGCTCGGGAATACTGCTCTCAACACGAACCCAGTGCTGCTGCTCAGCTAAAATTCCTTACAACGCCCATCCCGGGCTATTTCCGGTATAATTCCTTTTCTAGGTCCCCTTCCCCTTCCGTTGTAGTGACTGATTTTGACTCGGGTGAGAACGGGATGGCGAGAACTATCAGTGAGAAAATCGTCCTGTGGATTTCGCGAATCTGGAAGATCAGCGAGGACGAATCTGAGCTCAGGCGATGTGAGGACCGAATCCTCCACGGGGAAACAATCCGAGCGGGGGTTCGTCAAGGAGTCCTTTCAGGCGGGCTCTCCGGCTCTCAGTCGTGATTCTCGATCCTTCTTGTGAAGAATTTCCAGAACTAGCCCCACGGATCGTCGGATCAGGGCTATCCGGGCTTTTGAGGAGCTGACCTTTGAAGCATCGATCAATCGACTGCTCGCCGGCCGACCCTTTTCCTGTATCATTCAATCCGCTCTCAAGTATCCGAGCACCCTCTGAGAGCTGTCGAGTCGATGGAAAGTCTTCCTCCTGCTATTCGACTTCCCATTCTCTTCTCTCTCCGAAGATTGAGAAGTTGATCCGGAGACGAAGTCTGCCTTCTCTAGTAATTTTTGGAAACAACATCTTAACCTACCTCGTCAAACGGCGCGAGTCTGTCGTATAGCGCCGAGCGGAGCCGTGCGTCATTTCTTGTAGCTCATGCGACCGTCGCCGCGCCCTTTCTCCCTTCACCTCTGGAGGGAAATTTTCGTGAATCTGAGGAGAAATAGCTGAGCGCTACTCCAATGAATCAGAGAAGAGAAAGTTGGTCAGCAACTGGATGCGAGCTTCTTCCTCGAGCAAGACCCAGCGAAATTTCGGGGTTCTGTCGGGAGCCCCTACGCCATCAAAATGCATTCCGGTCAGAGAATTGTATCCTTTCACCGAATCATCGAGAACCCCCACCCCTACCTCCCCAATTTAAGCGCCCCTAGCGCCCCCGGTCGTTCCTTTCGCTATCCTGCCACACCCCTCAAACTTGAAAGAACCCCGGGCGATCTCACAGAAGCCTATCGGACCCCTTTTCACCCGAGCCACTCCTCAGTTCACGGGGTTACCCCCGTGGCTTGCAGCACCGGAGCTTCAAGCACCCGAAGCTCCAACCTGCCCTATGGCGTAAACCCCGCTGCTGAGCCGAGGCAGATCCGACGCTTTTCAGCCGTAGTAATTCATGTTGTCGGCGCCCCTCCCCTGAGACTCCCTCATACATCGGGCGACTCCCCTCGATGCGTGTATTGGATCCACTCTAGGGAAGTGAGCGGGGACTTGGAGAAAAATTCCTCCCCTCGGCGTTTCGCTGTGTCTTCTCGTGCCCTTCGTTTCTCCCGAGTCGTCGGCCCGGGGTAGAGGAAACCCGACAGGCAGTAGGGAGCGAGGGAGGGAGGAAACGACTGATGGAACCAGCCGGCCGCCCTCGCTCCCCCTTGCTGTAAAACCCTAGCCCGGCTAGTATGCCTTACACTGCCCGCCTGCTTACCAATCCCCGACAGACGGGGGTTCCATCGGCGGATTGCTTTGGCTGGCACAGGGGGATTTTTAGGGTTTATCGGGGTTCTCCTGCCCGTCCCCGGTAAGAGGGAGGGTGGAGGGGATGAGTGGCTCAGGGCTTACTCATCCCGTCCCCCGCCCGCTCCGGGTGTGTGGCACCAGCAGTATTTCAATAGCAGCAGTGTTTCTCTAAAGCCGCCGCTGCCTATGCTCCCGCTGCCGTCGCCGCTGCTGGCGCTACCCGAGGAGGGGATCGTCTCCGGTCAGAGTTGCCTGCTGGGCTGCGGCACCCCTTCCCCTCGGCTGGCTGCTGGTTGGCGTTCCCCTCACCCCTCAACCCACCCTCGTCCTCCACTTAATTGGCGACCCCTTCGCTTCCCCCTAAACCCCTCGGAACCCCATGCTAGAACAACTCGCCACGCGGCGTGTTACTCGTTCGCGCGCTCCTAAGAATTCGAAAACAAATATCACGGTCACGTTCTGCCGCGGTCAGCCTCCCACAGTGGAGCGCTCCGGGATCGACCGTTCGATCCGCGTGGAATTTCGGTCGAGAACAGCCTCCGGAATTGCGGAAACTTCATCTTTGAGATGAGCCCGTGACAATCGCTCAAGTCGGCGATGGCTCGCCGCTCACCGGATAAGTCGCCCTCGCCTCCAGTCCTTCCGCCATCGCAAGCCAGGGGTGGTTCGGGCTTGGCCGGGGGATCGGTGGACTCTTGGAGCGTGGCTCGGCTGAGGACGAGGGCCACGATGGTCTCGACGCAAGAAGCAATGGTCTGCACGTCGAACAACGTTTTAACGTCGACGATTGCCTCAAGTGAGTGTTTATCTAGTCGAAAACCCCCTGTTTAGCGCACTTCTAGCACCGAGGAACATTCCGGGGAGCCATACTTGGGCAAGCAGGGGAGTCCCCTACCTCGAAGCGTAGCCTGGGCAGGGGTTGACCCCCTAAGCCTAACACTTTCCCGAGACCGTGAATTTTCGCCGAAAATCGGTGAAAATTGTGGAACGAGCAACGTGACTAGCCACCAAAGTCGGCCAGGCGTCCGCTCCGCGTTCGAAAACTTCTCTGTTGTGATCTTTTTCTGCTCACCGATATTTTTCTGCCAGAGTCTCTGATATGACCGCAAGCGGCTCATATGGAGCCTCCGCGATCCCGGGCCTATGAGCTTATGACCATGCTGCAGATGAGAGCCGATCATCTGCATGATGTCATTTTCATCATAAGATGAATTCATAGATTCAGTCATGTTCGGTATCGAGCCGCGGAATTCTGCTGTAGGGAACCGTGAATGTTCTCTTTTCGCTTCGTCCGAAACGCGGTCTCTTTCTCGTGGTCTCAGGCAGACTCAGGTGGTTCTCGTCTGGGTGGAGTGTCTTCTCTTAAGCCAGAGAAGAAGAATCCGTACGCTCCGATTCGGAACGAAGCGGCGGCGCCACAGCCCGCGCTCAGAAAATCTGCTCTTCTGGCTTCTCTGCAGAGCTCTCAAGATGATGGTCGTCCTGAATTCTCAAGGTTTCCACTCAATCGTCCCGAGCTCAATTTGCGAATGATGAATGCACTCAAAAACCTTGGGACAGCTTGTTCTGAGCCTAAAGATTCATCTCAATTCGATGAGCGCTCGTATACCTGATGGCGGCATAGCGATGCTCTTGCGCCGCCGCTGCCGTTGCCTCCACCGCCATCAGCCTCCGCTGCGGCGGCTGCTGCTGCCACTGGGGAATGACGAACTCAGGAGAGCGTGACTCACTCTATCCTGAGCTCGAGAGAATGCCTCGTACGAGGCTCTCGCCATGGTAAACAATCGGACTCTTATTGGAAGAGAGCCGCCCTTGAGGACATCGGTCGAGATACAGCGCGGATCGTCTATTCGGACGTCGAATTTCCGGCGGAGGTGCTGGATCGACCTGGCCGAACACATGAACTTGAACACTTACAATTTCTTGAATAGCCGACACCGGTGTGAGATTTCGGGGGCCCTGGAATGAGTGCGGTGGGAAACCTTTGATAGCTGTTGAACTCCCGAAACAATGTCGGGAACGATTTATTAGCACTGTGAAGTCGAAGTTCCCCATCATGATCTCGATCGTAGAGGGCTGCGAGCAATCGTCTAAGAAATTCAGGGAGAAGAGGCTGAAAAGAGTTCGTAATCGATGACATCACTAACTTCATTCAAATTCCGTTCATGCAGCGATCTAAGAATCATAGCTCCTTGAAGTCGTAAGTCAATCCATCATTCCTGAGATGAATTCTTTTGGAGAGCTTGTCGGCATTTTTTGAGTTCCGATCGTTTTCATGCATAGAGCTTGATCTCCAGCGTATGCATTCCGGAGAAATTTCCGGAACTAACTGATGTTCTCCTCCGTTGGCCTTGAATCACTTTTGCGTTCGAGCGGAAGAAGTTCGCGAGTTCATTCTATGAATGATCCTTCTCGAGTCGACCTCGGTGGAATCCATGGTCTGCCCCGCGTGTTTACCCATCAGTTTTATTTTCTGTTCTGCACGGAAGTTCCGATCGAGTTCTGTTCCCGTTCTTTACCCATTCATGTCAATGCATCCATATCTCACCCCTCAACCCTTTTAGCCATCGTTAAAGCATGCCTTCGTTTCGCCACGCAGGTCAAAACAACGGCGCTTCGAGAGCGCCCTCAGACTTGACTGACAGTCCCGTATCATTGACCCCACGAAATCAAGGGCAGCTGACGCCTAGATTATCCTCTCAGCAGCTGCTGCAGCTGATACGAAACGGCAACGGAGTCGGCCAGGATCTTAGTGCAGACGCAGGCAAAGAGAACTCGAGACCTTTGGCCGGCTCTGGGCTTTTTTCAGCATCCGTTTATTCGGTAGACTCGAATTTAGAGCCAAATGACTCCGATGCTGAAGAGATTACCTCCGATATCCATCCGACTCATCCCGAACAGCAAAGCGTTTTGCTTCATGAACAACAACTCTACAACGAACAGCATCAGCAAAGGCTGCCTTCTTTCGGAAAGGTGAGCCCGAGCCGTGTGGAGCTTTCTGAATATCCTTTCCATCCCCGGCATCTGGGGATGCATGTGTACATTGGTTCCATGTGGTGACCGTTCCAATTTGTTTCCAGACTTCGGTGATTCGAGAGACGAGCCTCGCTTCGCAATACCTGCAATCTCAGCAGACCTCGCAATTCAAGCAAGCAATCGGCATTAATGTCAATGGACCGCAGGATTTGAAGGTTTATTCCTTGAAACAGGTGAGAGCCCGAAGGTCAGGCGAGGGGGGTGGAAGGTTCCCCTTCCTCCGACTCGCATGCAGTCGGGGCCAGGCGTCCACAGATCCTGACAGATTGTAATACGTATGATTACGGGAGCTAGCTCAGTCAGAAACGACTGCGGACCCCATCTTCCGCTAGCCATCCTTGACGCGTACGCTCCCATTCAGGAAGTTGGCTACTCGAATCCGGAAGATCAAGAAGTATCGTTCTCAAACGTAGGTTTGAATATAATACCAGGCCTGAACATACCGTCTTCGGCCGGCCTCAGTATTCATCCGATTAACGCTTCGTCAAGCGTGGCACACGTCCCAAACATCCAGACCCTGTCGAATTCGTGCTTGGGTCTCCCCCAAGGAACCTCCGTGAACGTCTCGTCGAATCTAGGAACGTTTTCAACACCCACATCATCGTCCTCTGTCATCATGGATCCTCAGCATCTCTACCAGGTGACTATCGGCTCGATACGGAAACTCAAAGAATTCCGAGCGAATTCTGACCTGAGAGCACTCGAGACGCGGGAATCGCGGATGGGAGGGTCGGAATATCGGGAATTAACTAACCCCGCATTACAGGTGGCTGCGGCTCAACAGCTCGTCTCGTTGGGTCAGGCAGCTGCTGCGGCCCACGGTGGCCAACCGCCTCCAGTAGCGGGCCTTCAACTACTTAATTACGCGAACCAGAACAACTCTAACGCAAACTCGAATAATGGAAGCAGTGAACACAATCTAGCCGTAGCATTGGGTGAGAGTCATATTAGTTTGCTGATACAAGACGGCCGTTGATTTCGCTACGCTAGCTCTCGCCTATCGGATCGGGATCGCCCGCGCGACCTCTATCCGAGGACGAGAGCTCGAGGGAAATCAACAGTCGGGGAGGAGCGTCCAATGAGCAAGCAGTCGAATTAAGTAGATCGACTTCCATTCTCGTTCACAGCTACGCAAAACGCGGGCAACAACGGCGAAAAGTCGTGGCCATGTCCATCATGCAGGATTCCTTTCGCGTCAGCGATCGAGCTCCAGGCTCACCTTACCACGCACACTCAGAAGCCGGGGCAGGTAAGTTACTCCCTGAGTTCCCTCTTTCGACTTCGGAGAATCTCTGATTGTCTTCTGCCGCGCCGCGGCAATTCGTCACGGCTCTTGGCTGGTTGGACCTCCCGAGAAATATGGCGATACTCAGGTGCTGCAGATTTCTGGACAGGTTGAAGGACGTAACATTCCGTGCGATGTGTGCGGAAAGTTGTTCGCGACTCAGGACCGTATGAAAGCCCACATGCGTTCAGCACATCAAACTGATAAGAATTGCTCGTGCAGCATCTGCGGATCGGGTATGTTGGAGGAACCGGATCGAATTTTCAA
Source organism: Galendromus occidentalis (assembly GCF_000255335.2). NCBI lineage: Eukaryota > Metazoa > Arthropoda > Arachnida > Mesostigmata > Phytoseiidae > Galendromus > Galendromus occidentalis. The sequence continues at coordinate 1,484,063 of NW_003805472.1, read as the reverse complement.
AAAGGAACACCAGCTTCATAATTTCCCAGGAACGAAGCATGGTCTTTGACGTGTGTTATCCCCCTGCAGGTTTCAGCTATCGCTGTAAACTTCTGGATCATATGCGAACGCATAGTGGAGATCGGCCATTTCATTGTGATGTCTGTGGGCGAGGATTCTCACAGAAGAACCACCTCACTCGACATACGATGATTCACACGGGAGAACGGCCTTTCTCCTGCGAATTCTGCGGCAGAGGCTTCTACAGGAAGGATAAACTCACTAGACACAGGCGCACACATACTGGTGAGTCCAAGCGATCGAAAGGTGAATGAAATTGAGCTCATTATCCGTGCGATGAAATCGATCGATATATGGAAACTGTTTGCGTAAACGGATGACGGTCGTTCATGGTCCGCCTGCTGGCTGCTCCCCTGTCCTCCGTCCTGCGGACTGGCTTGAATTCCCACGGGAGAACCTCCTCCTAGGAGTCGGATTCCCGAATGCGTATTCTGGATGCAGTTCACTGGAGAGAAATATCCACTGTCGCTGATTTTTATTCTCTTGGTTCTCCCGATAATTGATTTCCTCGCATGATATCCAGCAAGACTTTCTATCCCCGACTGATGAGAGACCTGGCTCTATTCCCCCATGCTCTCATGCACTGCACGATTCTTGCGATGGCCTGTCCGTATTTTCTGGCTACTTGAGAATTTTCCTCCGGCCCCGGTCAGCTGCTCCTGCTCTCAATCCCGGGCGAATCATCTCGAGAGGCTGCCGCTCGGGATGATCCACCCAAGAGGGGTGTCGATGTCGGAGCTGGCCCCTGCTCCGTAGGACCCAGATATCTGTCTCGAATCACAAGGAGCCGAGCCCCTAGTTTCGAGCCGGGGGGAACGTTGCCGGAAACCGCTTCAAGATTTCGTATTTGTCGAGCTGGTGAACTGACTTCCGATCAAGCGCGAGCAAATGTCGAGAGCGATATGTTTTGAGGATCGAGAGTGCCTTCCCCGGGAAGCTCAGAGAAACTTCGTAGAAAAGCGTCTCTCTGCTGCCGTTAGAGTATCCCGTTTTTCTCTTCTTCAATTATGACGCGGTTTCGAGCAAGCATCTGGAACTCGCTCTGTTGTGACTTCGAGTCCTCCGGCCGTCGAATTGTCGGTAGGGAATAGGACCGATGAAGTGTACGCGGAGAAACTAGTCACCGGGCTCGGTCGCTCGCCTATCCTTAGTTGAAGGACGACTTGTCCCCCCGATTCGCCTCGATCCCGCATTGCCACACAAGCTCCGGGTCTGCTCGCCATTCGTGACTGGCCTTCGTGCTCTTCTGGGATTTCCTCGGAGGTGCTTATGTGTTCATGAATCAGAGGCTCCATTAGAGAACTGTTGACGCGGATCGGATGCCGGCGCTCTGTAGCTATCCCATTCCCAATAGCGCTTTTTTGAGCTCGGAGCTTACGAACGGGCGACCGAGGTCTTTTTTTAGCTCTTTTCCACCCTGGACGTTGTTCCTTCCCCATCGAAGACCACGGCTCCTTGACTCCTGATGCCTGTAGCGTGTTCTCTGAGCTTCGTTCGCGAGTTCCATGGGTTGCCTGATTCTGCTGCGAGTGTTTCCCCATCTTGACCAGCTTTTCCTGGAAGCCGATGTCGGCCTCGCTCAGCCCTACGCCGCTTAGCTGGAATCCCCTCGAACCTCTCGATTACGGGGATGGGTCAAGTGAGGGAGGGGCGGAGATTTTCGATGCTCATCGAAATGAATTTACGACTCCTCGGTAGAATTACGCGGAGGAAGCCCGGCGGCGCTCCCACCGTTCGGATTCGATTCAACATCGTGCGATGCTTCGAGTCCAATGATTAGAGCCCCTGCTTCGATGAGGTCACTTGAGGGAGATGGTATGCCTTGTGCGGCAAAATTAGCTTGTTCTGCACGTCGGAAGCGCGTGGTCAGATGCGCGTGCGGTCAGTCAGTCGTCAGCCAGCTATCCCAGCTTGAGATTCATCCCGCCGACCAGCGAACGTCAGACGTTTTCATAAACAGTCCGAAATAGTGTAGGTTCCCCGCAAGTAACGTGTGTCCCTTCTCTGCCCCGCTCCAGGCTGGCCTCCGGGCGAGGCACCGAAGGCGTCGAACGGCGAACAAGTGGGCATGGCGCTTGCACTGATGAACCAGTCGGTTCAACAACCGGGCAACAATGGTGGCAACAGTGGTCAGCAGGCAAACGGGGGGCAGGTCGAGGCGGACGGCGAGCGACCATCAACCCTGTGACTTGCCACTGCGAGATCTGCGGTCGCGGATTCACCGAGAGAGCACATCTCGCTAGACATCATATGATCCACACAGGCGAAACACCGTTCATCTGCCCGGTCTGCCAGAAGGGCTTCTACCGAAAGGATAAGCTCAACGGCCACATGCGCACGCACACTGGTACGTCGACCATTCCAGCAGAAACTCGAAACGAACCTCGAACGAAAACATGTCCTTCTGAATCCATCAATCCTCAAATCGATCAGTCTTCACGTAGTGACTTCTTTCGCGACTTTCTCTCTTCGAGCTGCTCTCTGGTGTCTATCCGAAACCTATGTTGAGCCCTCCTGGTCCCCTCGAGCGGAATGACGTGAACCGTGAATGTTAGTAACACGCTTTGACTGTAGCTGGGATCGAAGTAGAGGGCGATCGTAGCAAGACTTTTGATTCCTCATCCACCGTTCCTCCATCTCGAATGAGAAATATCTTTCGTGAGTCTCGAGCATCAGAGCTATCCCGCTCTCGTTCATATTAGGCTCGCTCGCTCACGTTCCACGTTGCGTACCGGAGATTTTTGAGCGTCTCGAAGTGTCTTCCGGAGAGCATTTTTACCCTTGGCGGTTCCCTACTATACAACTCTTATTCCTGAACTTTAAAATCCTAACACGGTGAAAAACTCCTCGGAGCATCAATCAATAGGAAGTCCGCCAGAGCAAATGATCTACCTCTATTATGCTGATGAGACTGATGAGATCTACCCGGTGTATGTCCGAGAACATGTTTGAGGTCGGATTGCATCACCCGCGCGGCTCATTTGGTTTCGCCGGTCGCGTCGCTTGAGACAAAAAGCTTCTCTACCTAAACCCGTATATGATCGACTGAGTTCGAATCGATCGCCTTGTATGATCGACCATCGAGACCATCGACTGGCGAGACACATCGCTCAGCGGAGACGGAAGCCGTCGCTTTAGTCCTATTGTTTATCTCTCGTCGATAACAGTCCCTCACCATACGGGACCCCAAGCATATCCGCAAGGAGGGATCCTCTGGAACACTACGTACTTTACGTGCTTCGATTCCAAAGATATTCCATGCTTGATCTCATGGGTAATTATCCTTGGGTGAAGCCGTGGCGCGCATCGCGGGCTCTCGCGATCACCTCGAGGGAGGAATCCTCTCCTGGAATCTAAAGGAGATGGTTCTCCCATGAATCCTGAGAAAATATCCATCTCAGAAGTTCATCGATTGATGGCGGCCTACATTATTCTGATCGACGTCTTTGATGAGATTTCGGAAATGCGGCCGTGCACTTGCTCGTCTACGCCTGATCCCTTCCTCTCGTGAAATCCTCGATCGATTCGCTCGCAGTCTCGTATCATTCGCCGAGACGACCAGCAGCTATCGAACGGCGTTGTGATGAGTGAGAAGTAGGGTATCATTTTTGTTTCTAGTAGATTTGTGCTTGCTTGCTGGCAGCTTCTAAGTGCGCTCCTTATCATACATAGATTGGTTCATTTATTTTTTTATCCACTCCGACTTCAGCTTCTATGACACACCTTCCCGATTTCATCTGGTCCCGTGTCTTGTCGTAGAGCAACGAGTCTTAGTAGTATAATGATACAATGTCTGCGTGAGTGTTTGCGTGAAAGGAAGGAACCCATCAGCATCCCCGTACCCCATCCCTGCCCGTGACATCCACCGCCGCTGTTGATACTGCTACGGAGTATCGTGATGGAGACCATGACGGTGTCGATGGGATCTGCTGCCTCTGCTGCTGTGTGACGTTGGAAACGAATGTTTAGGATGATCGGAAGGGAGAGAGTTTCGAGAGAAGAAAAGAGAGCTCTTGGATTCGTTCGATATCCACCTCTGTGTCTATCTGTCTGTTCTAGGGGAGAAGCCGTTCGTCTGTTACGCGGATCCCAACTGCGGGATGGGTTTCCACAAAAAAGAGAAATTGGCTGATCATATGCTGACGGTGCACATGGGTGCGGGCTCGGCGTTGGCGGGAGTAGCACAGCCCGCTCAACGGGAAACCACCCGCAAGCCCCGAAAGCCTTCCCATCCGCAGCCAACGCATCAAAGCAGCTCTAATGCGTTTCTAACGGGCGACGCCGGAGTCGCTGCCGAACGCAACCTACAGTACAGCTGCCTCAAGTGCGGCCAGGCGTTCTCGGCCCTCAAGTGGCTTCAGAAACATAAATGCACCTACGCTGCCGCGGCCGCCGCTGCTCTACTCCAGGCTTCAGGAGCTCACAGCTTCCTGTACGCTTCGTTCCGATACGGTAGAGAGAGAAATCGACAATAGAACCAGAGACACAACAGAGTTTTCGTGAATCGCTCACAGATGAACTTGAAGACGGACGAATGCAAGCGTGTGTGAATGTGTTCATAGATCATAGCGAATAGAAACATTTCCGTAGGAAGGACGTGCTGTACCAATAAGACACATCGGGTCAAACTCGTATGAGTGTCTAGGTCTTGATTCGAAAGAGGAGCCGAGGCTCATTTTGGTTCCGAGGATCAGTTCTCCCTAAGTTGTCCAGAGGGTTCTTCCTGCAGGCCAGTTCCAGGGAGACCTCGCTCAGACCGATTCACAGCAATCGGAACTTGGGCAGACAATTTTTCGTTTTCCGTCCCTCCCGACTTTTCTGATCTGCATCACCGCATTGTATACCCCAGATCGTGTGCGAGAGTAGGATACGAGCGAGAGAGAGAGTACCAAGAGAGAGAGAGTTCAATACTTGACTCTGAAAGAGTTTTCCGAGAAAATTCGGAGTGACATGTTTTGTCTCGGGTTGTCGAAACTTAGCACTCGTTACATATATTTTCTATCGGAACTCAGATCATATGCCTATCTCGAAGAGTCCCCGCTCTTCTATCGGGCACTGTTCCCGATTGATTTACAATCTAACTTTGCTCTGATTGCAGACCCCCCTTCGTCGAGGGGACGCCAGTCGGGGTCAGCGGCATCGGGGGCGGTGGCGCTTCAGGGAGCGGGCATGGCGGGAACGCAAGCGGGTCAGCCGTCAGCAACACAGGCACAAACGGGCCAACAGCTAATGGGCAGCAACAACAACAACAGCAGCAACAACAACAACAACAACCCGCTGAATCACCACCAACATCTAGCGCACAGCTCCCTACAACACATGCAGGGCCATATGCAGTCAGTGTCAACAGCGCCCACGGCTCCGCAACAAGCGGCTCCGGTGACCACCAACCCTCTTGCAGCGCCACCGCCTTTCCCGGCTATTTCTACGGGAACACCGGCAACTATGGATCAGGACCTCCAACAAATCATCATGAACCCCATATTTCGATCTCAGCTTCCAACATTCTTGAATGCAGCCGCTCTGCAGCAAGTCACTCAACAGGCCCATCAGGTAAACACCACGCGCGCTCTCCTTCCTTTCATACGCTGAAAGGGAGAGAGGGGGAGAGACGCACGTGATTGCTCACTGATTGATATATTTCGCATTTTTCGCCTCCAGTTTCCAAACGAGCGTTTTTTTTAACATCGAAACTTCCGGTTCTAGGCCAGTCAACATCTACAACAGGGCGGTCGAGTCCCAGAGGCCTCGGGGGGCTCTCCCGGGAACCCCAGTCCACAGGGTCCCGGACAACCCCAGGGCCAGGATCAGTGCAGTCCCAATCCCGCGACTCCTCGGAGGGACAAGAATCAATCTCCGCCACCCGGAACACCGCAGGGGAACGGCGGCCAAAGCAGCAGTCAGAACACCAGCGTCCAGGAGAACAACCTTATTCAAGCGGTAGCGCGTCAGGCTCTCCTTCAATCCCATCAAACAAACAGCCTCTTGAAATAAGCTAAAGCTTGCTTCTTGGCGGATAATGTCCTCTCGTTGAGGAATAGTAGGAATGAACTCGTACCTTAACACCTCGTCTCGAGGTTCGAATCCAAGTGCCATCATTCGTTCGCTGTGATTCTTCCGTCGCGAACGACGAAGAACAGCCCGAAACGCTTGAGGCGACCGAGTGAAGACAGATCTCCGCGGCCGTGTCAGCCCCCTTGCGAACCAGGGAAATCAGGACCATGTGAGATATGCAATATTATACAAGAGTCCGGGCTGATACGACATTTCATTGAATGACGAACGGCTGTATTGTTGATAGACCCCAGAAGATTTCTGATACGACTCATAAGACGTGCCATAAAGCTGGTGTGACTGTTCTAACGGAAGAAAGTTACTGAGACGAATATGCCTGCCGAAAATGAGAAATTACAACGGTGGAATGCCACCAGACCAATGGTTGAACCCTGAGAAACTGACCGGTGATCTCAGATCTACATTAAATACTCCAAGATCTGCACCTTCGCGACTAACGTCTCATCGACGATTCGTCGAGGACACGGGGGATTTTCGAGGATTTCCGAACGCGCATTTCCGTCATCATGATTGTAGGTCTACGTGGGTGCGAACATCTCCGTGAATTCTCAACGGGTGGACGCCAACCCAGGCTAGTTCGATGTCAGCGTGAGACGATGGATTTGCGACGTTTGCCACGAATGCCCCAGCTCTACAAACTCAGAGTGCATCGCAGCCGTGAAGCCAAACCGACTGAAGAGACTTATTGCCTGTCTGATTGGAAACAGAAACTGTTTGATCAGAACCATTAAAGCCAGCCTCATCCCATGCCTACCCTTCTCCTCGTCCTCGTAAACCTCTACGATCCAGATTTTCCGGTAGAAAAACTGCATCCAAAGTGAACTTCGTGAGACTGAGAAAGCAAGAGAAGCGAAGCCCAAGAACGTCTGAGTGAATGTGTTTTTAGAAAACCCTCCGTGATCTACGTGGTATTTTCTGTGCACAGCGTCCCTCGTTCTAGAAACGGAAGAGACGAATAGGAAGGAGAAACCGATGAGAAGAGAACAAATTGGGTGTAAATGTGTGTGCCATAGGAACCTCGCACACACTTATCATTACGAATGGATGAATATTTATATATCTATATATCGAAGCGTATATATGAATATATATGTCGTAGTTCGCCCCTAATAATTCGCCACTGAAAACTCGGCTACCCTGGACACCCTCCGAACGCGACAGCTTTCAACGCTGCCGTCAGAGGAGGGACGTCTCTGGGGTAGACCGGACCAGCCAAGATGTCGCCTGAAATATCGAGAACAACCGAACATCCCAAATCAATGACCTTTCTCTGTTGACGCGCTCGCGCATGCGAATACCTCTGCGTACGCTCGTCGGAAATACTATCGGAGAGAATGGTCCAATAATTGTCCAGTGATGAGCTTACTGCTCCTGTGAAGCGCCGCGAATCTCTATCCTTCCATGATATGCGAGGTCCAGTTGACCCGGAGGACGACGATGACACCTCCGTCAGGATATGTTGTTTCAACATCGATGTTTGACCAGATGTGTTCTTTCATGGTATCATTCATTAATTCATCCATCCATCCATCCATAAATCCATCCGAGACTCCGCATCAACAACTTCCGAGCAGGCGACCGACTGGGCGAGCCAACGGCTCACTCGTCGCTTGCTCGACCGACGACTTGAACGTGCATTCGCTGGCAACCTGCTGAGTGCTTGCGAACACGGAAACCTACGAACGAGAAACGAAACTTCGTGCACGAATCGGATCTTTCGCCGTAATCCAATGAGAGGCAACCCGTTTGCTAAATGGCAGGATACCTATCGAATTATTCCCTCTCTTTATGATATTATCGCACATACGTAGACAAACCAAAAACCAAATCAAGTGTCAGATATTGAAATCTATAGCATTAGAGAATGGTGGAAATGATGATGATTATTGAGTACAGTGATTATCGGTGTGGTCGATGACGATATAAAGAATCTAATAAAACGAATGTCACTGTATTTCCAACGAGATACTCGAAATCGCAAGATTGAATGATTTATCGAAGGGCGCTTGGGGTATTCGGAATCAGCCTCCGTTAACCTTGAGAGCGTTTTCCGAACATTCTCTAAGATGTAATCGTCAGCTTTAGAAATTGAGGAATGTAAGTTCGAGCCTGCGCCCTTGGAAATCTAGACAAACCAAGATCATCATGTTAGGGAAGGGACAAGGCTGTTCGCGGTCCCAGATGCCTTTAGGTAGACTTACGTTGAGGTCTACGCAGACCGAGTTCTGGGCTTCGAGTACTCACACAACGGGTTAGCCTTCTTCAGAAAAGAGACCGCTCGATTGGAGGTCCGAAGGTCCCGACCCGTTCGAAGCAAGCGAGATTATGATTGATTATCAGGTTGACACCTTATTTATTCCAATAAATGAAAGACGGAATTTCCGAAATCTCGTATTCATTCACAGATCACGAATCTCCCATCGGGTGAAGATCGGGGAATAATCGTCTTGAAATCCCAAGCAAACCGGCGGGACTCTTCCTCCTAGAATGGTCGCTGAATCGGGAGTCGCCGAGGTTTCCCCCCATCAGGACATGCAGGACGTCGCTGCCAAGTAGACATCCTGGCGACCCAGATTCGACTCGACTGACTCCACGCAGTTCCCCTCGAAGGAGGAGAAAGCAGAGTCACCACCAGGGTCGTCTATACCAGAGTTTGCCCCGTCGGGTTTTACCTTCCTTCCGGGACGCAAGCTTGCCCTAATGTCGCTGTCACGATCCGCTTCGCGCATATCGTTTTCGTCCTGCATTAGCGAAGCGCAGCCGCCAGACTTCGTCAACGCAACGCCACCGACAACGTGTGAGGGGGAGCGCGATTATTCAGGCGTCCTCTCTCTCCGCAATCCTGCAGGAATACGATTCTTTCTCTTCACAGGAAGTGTCTGGACCCAAATCCGTACTGGAAATGTATCCATCCTCCTCTCTGCGGGAAGCCCCAAGCAAATAATCTGAGAGAAGCTATCCCTTCTCATACGGAAGCAGAGTGTCAATTATTTTTGCACTTCATTGTTCAGAGACCGAGACATCCAGTTCCGAAGGAGTGCTCGCTCGGGCAAGTGGACGGTGTAGAGCACGGTCGGACGGTCATGACGACCATAGGACAAAAATACTGTCTCCTGCTGTTGTTGGCAATCGCCGTTACGCCAGCGTTGTCTGTGAACAACGACCTGGAATCATCGAAGTCGAAGGGGCATTTTTCGAGCAGCCCGGCCGAGACCCATAAAGTGGGATCTCCTCTGGGGGATCCTGTGAACTCCGAACAGGAACAATCTTCACTCGTCGTGAGACACCCTCGGGACACTAGACTTCGTCCCCAAGCTGCCAAAGATGTGGAAGCATCGAAATCCGGCATGTTCGAGGCCAAGTTCAAGGACAGAGGCGACACTGAAGGTGAGTCTCCGACAGTAGTCTACTGCGATTATTCATTCGGAAGATCACCTCATACGACGCTGTAGCGCTGTTATTACGCTTTCATGTAGGAGCTACCTAGTACTTCCTATCTATTTGTCGACGATCGATGCCAGCAAGACTCAAACAGACTGTCTCGACATACGTCTCGCTTCTGAACTTCCAGGCGCAGTGGGTCGTGCAGGAGATACCGATGCGGAGATCGGAGCCGGGAGCCGAGCCGGGGGGGTAAGGAACGGCAAGAAAGCACGACGAACCCATAAGCACAAGTCCAAGGAGGAACGATCGGGTTACGCCGAGGATTCCAATGATCGATCGGATTACGATACCTCCGATCAAGATAATTACGATCATCACGAGCGACATGCCGATTTCGCGCATTATGCACTCAACGACTTGAAACATGCGGGTCACAGCGTCGAGGAACAAGCAAACTATGAATACCGCAGCGACGATCACGCCGGGTTCGAAGATCATGATCGACACGCCAGCCACGATCACCATGCGGAACACGCCAACTATGATCATGATCGCGAGAATGACGCCGACTTCGACGGCGCAGCGATTGGCGATGAGCGTGGTGAATACGATGGAGGGCACGGCGAGTACGAAGACGAGCAGGGTGAGTACGATGAGCAACGAGATGAGTACGATGAGGGGGCTGACGGATACGACGACGAGCCCGAAGATTACGATGCAGAGCATGAATACTACGATGACGAAGACAGCGGATACGACGACGATCAGAGCGGATACGATGACGGAAGGAATGCCGTCGAGGCGGAAGACGGAACCTACGACGGCGAACGCGCAGAATACGATTCCGAAGTGGAATACGGAGATCACGACGGACCTCATGACGACGCGGACTTCGACAGCGAGGACGCCGATTACGACGACGGGAACGATGCCGAGTCCGAAACCGCATTTATTGAAGACTTCGAGTCTGAGGACCAATCGGACTTCGACGCAGAGCAAGACGGAAACTACGATGCAACAGATCCTCGTGTAGGCGACTTCGGCGAAGCAAGCTTCCACGCTGACGACGATGGAGAAGGCCTTGTCGCGTCAGTCAATGGTCGCAGGGTAAAGCGATCGAGCGCCAAGAGACGATCTGCCTCGATGTCTGGTCACCTGCCTTATCCACTCTTGCGGAAGCAGCGCAATGCAGAGACGGTAACTCAACCTAAGTATCCACAAATCCGCAACAAGGCTCAAGTGAATTCTCGCCAAGATCGCCACGGATTCGGCCGTGAGAAACGTCTCGAGCCCGCACATTTGGAGCATGCAAAAGTAGCTCGCCAGAAGCGTCAAGTTCTCAATCGCCAGCAACGTCGAGTCAATGCCCCTCGAAAAAGTTCCATCCACTCCCGCCAGAAACGAGATTTCCCGCACGGACGGGCACATGCAGCTGTGGATAAAGCGCCTCTTAGTGCACCCTGAGTAATAGATTTTCCCCAATAAAAGTTTAAGGAGATTAGAAAAGCGTGCTCGATCTCAAGGGGCCTTATCCGTTGACTCGGGTCGTGCGTCAAACCGCGCGAATATTTTAGTCTAGGGGCAGTCTGTATAAACGGGCAGTTTCGAGAGTTCTAAAACCAGACGGGTACGCCCGCCAGTCGTATCACTCACGGTATGCCGACTCAAAATTTCACCGGGAAGAGCAATATGTTCTCTAGTCCAGTTATCGAGATTGCAATCCTTGACAGGTGGGATAATTCGATTTTTGGCGCCGTCGGGCGGTTCGGTCAAACGCTGGAGAGCCCATGCTGATGCGGACATAATTTTGCTCCTCTCCACCGATTCTCGAAAATTGTCATGGAATGTCCTTGAGTAGAGGGAAAAAATTCTCGATAGCGACGAACGTAAACCCTGGAATGAGTCATCTGTATCGTCTCGATTGAGGGAATAGTCTCCACAAGAATCGGTGGACAGCTGGAAACTCCAGGGAAATATCAAAAAATTCTTCGAGACTCCCCCAGGTTCTTCCTGAAATACGCAGCTGGGTGGAGCACTCAATTTCGCATTTTCGCGCCTCAGGGAATCCATAGTCATCGTCGCTCTTCTTCTAGAATCAGCTCGCTGTCGGACCGGGCTGATCAACGGCGCAGCGGCTGCGATCTCTTAAGTCTGTTTCCAGCGACGACCGGGGAGAGTCGGTATTCGTCCGAAGACAACGATTCGAGCGCTTTTCTTCTATTTGTGGTGCCAGCAGCGAGCCATTGTAAATAAGTACGAGGACCCTTTCTCCAAACATTTTCCTTAGAGGGCGGCAAGCTCGCACGGATGCTATCGTTACGAGACCGAATAACAGTTTGGCGTTTGCTAGGAGTCAATTCTGAGCGCACTCCGGAGGTGTCTCCCGCCTATCGATACGATCTTCTCGCTTACAGTAACCGCGAAGCCATTCGTCACTGAGAGACTCTGCGCCCGCGAGAGACTTGACGACCGTTTGTTGAGCGCGTTTGGCGTCAGCGAAAATCGAAAGCGAATCCCGGAGGTGACAGTTCGCTCTCACAGAGTCGAAAATGGGCGCGAAAGGGTCCCTAAACGCTCTGTGGATGGCCATGTGGGCAGTGCTCCTCGTGTTCATGGCAACTTGGGTAGCCGGTGGCGCAGCCGTTGTGTGAGTACCCGCTTAAAGACACTCAAGTTTTCAAGATCTCCGAGGAGTTCGGAGGCCGACGGGAGCTCTCACCCGTTTCGGAATTCCAATTCCGATTCCGACCTTATCGCTAGCTCACTCCCTCGGCGAAATCTCTCGCGCTCGCTCCGCCTCAATAGATCCGCCGGAGACTACATTGAATCGATAATTCGGAACTCGATCACGATAGCGGAATCTGGTCTCGAGCATGTGACTGACGTGGAGTTGATCCGAACTAGTTCTTGCGGGAACGACTCATTTTCGAGTCAATACGGCTCTTCCCAGACCACAGAGAACTTACGAAAGAGTTCCGAAAGAGCGCTCGTTCCATCTGTCATCCTCAATATTTTTATGCGGAAGACAGAGCGTTCAGACTCGTCCACGCAACGTTTCACCAAGTGGGTGACTAGGCTGTCTGAATGAAATCGTTCGATTGAATCTACGACGATTCCGCGAATCAACAAAGGGTCGTCTCGAGAGGCGCAGAGGCATTGTGCACCCTAATGAATTACTCGCAGGAAGAGACAACGATTTCTATGGGACCAATGACGAATGACCCAACATGGCTCCGATCTTTGTAAACGTGCTCTATCTCACAAAACGGCGAGGAGCATATCCGGAAGCTCTTTGTCTCTGGACAGTTCCCAGAAGCGCTCATGAATTGTCTTGTAATTTCCAGGTACATCACACTGTACGTTTTCGTACCTTGTGTGCCGGGCATTAAAGACTTGAACGCCAAAATCCACAAGCTGCTCCTCCTTCCGTACTACTGTTCCGATAATTTCATGCACGCCAGAGGCTTCATGGAGGGCATACATTTCATCATGGAGGGTTCAGCCCCCTCTTGAGCCGAGTCTTCTACAAACTTCATGGAGCCTCCTCGCTGAGGCGCGGTCCAATAATAATAATAAATTCCCCGATTCGTTGACAACAGAATAATTTCCAGAACATCCAAGATCCCTTGCAGCTGCTCATAGTGCATTCCTATCGAGTTGTGGTTACCGAAAAAGCCCTGACAATAGGTCGTTTGGTCGCTCTTTCGGACAAGGGGCTTGAATCAACTCCAACCAACGGTACCTGAAAGGGGGGATGAGGGAGTCAGGGGTACGAACCCAGAGGGAACGAACTGAGCCTTATCGGTGCACCGTGACTCTAAAACGCAGCTCCGAAGACGCACGCTTACAGTCTCACGCCGAGGTGGCCGGCTCCCTCGATCGAGGTCATATCGTAGAATGTGATATTTTCTAGAGCCGCGTCCTCCACCTCCAAAGATTAGCGTTTCGGTCGAGTGACCCTCGTCGATTATACGGCTAGACGGATGTGCGGTCTCGTACAGGAGCCTGAGTTGCGCCAGTAGTTTTGGAATATCGGTGACGAGCGAGCAATAATCACTCCGCTCCATGATTAGCAAGATCAGCAGGAGATACTGCATCGAGGAGTTTTCCGGAGGCACGGGAACTGAGGCTAGTCCGAAAACCCCGTTGAAATTAGCGATTCCGCTTTGAATCCCGGCATACGACCTCAAGTCTGTCACGCGCCGGGTGGAGGTTGGTTCGGAGTGCCGCAATTTCGCTCGAAGAATCGCCGCACCCTGCAATTATTGGAGATTCACGAATACATCAACAAATCGCCATATTACTAACGCCATAGCGGAGGGAATGGGTGCGAGCCGAATCTCACCGCTCGTCAACAGCCCGCAGGTCGAATCTTGAGTCCACCAGAAAGCAAATCAGAACATCAACGTATCTGAGCATCGCGCGATTTTTGTTCGACTTCCTGCCTTTTTCTTCCGGAGATCCGAGCCAAAGATGTTGCTAATGCTTGACAGGAAAACAGAAAGCGGACATTCATTGGCGGGGACATCTTGCGAGCCGACGAGGTGTCTTAGACACGTTTATTGGAGATATTCGGCTCGAACTACGATCCCTTTCGCTTAGGGCGATAACTTGTCCTCGAGAACCGATCCACGCGAATGACTTGGAACCTTGAGGATTTCGAGAATGAGGCCGGAGAGTTTTCAGTGGGAGACATTCTTGCCAAGTATTTCGCTCACGGGACTTCTTCGAGAAACGTTCTCCTCGATTTCCCCTAAAATATCGGAGATGCGGAGGGATGTCCCACTAGCGAAATGGGAAGTCCCGGTGTCACCTACGAAAAAACTTTCTGGCTCCATCCCCGAAATCCGTGGGGTGTCCCAACCATTCGTTCCAGAGGCCAAGTTTTTTCAGATTGACTGGACGAAAGTCTCGAGATTCACTGTTAACTCTACAACTGTGAGGAGCTGGATGATGTCTCTGGATTCTGGAGTCGTAACCGACTGAGTCGCTGGTGCCTTTCCCGGTGCCTGAGATAATTATCACCAGTTCTCCCCAGGTAGAGGAATAACCGTTCTAATATTGAATGGAATAGCTCTCCTGAAGATACAGCTCTTTGCAGTCAAGTGTGAGGACGAAGGAGAAAATCGGAATATTCTGTGTATCAAGACAGAACAAAGACCTGTCGCGGAAGCGGTTAGCCGGAACGCTATTCGAGGCGGGTCTGGCGATGTCTCGGACTCCGTCAGTTTCAGGACTGCCCGTTCTGGGAGCTCCCGTCGGTTGCTCCTCTGAATCACCCCATCAATTGATAGTAATGATCGGGATCTGAACCAGCACGGGCCGTAGCACCGTATTCCGACAGGCTATCAGACCACTCTCGTGCTTGCTCTGTATGTATTACGCAACGGAGACACCGGAACATCATTAAACCGGATCGTGGGATCGAGTGGTGCATCCCCCGAATCGTAGACTCTAGAATACGATGCAGCGGAGCAACTGTGATTTTTGCGGGAGGCATTGCTCTCACTGGGTACTTGCAAGACTTTCCTCTATTCGTTCATCCCAACTCCCTGGAATGTTTGTGCTTTCTCTAATCAATCAAGTCGTATCAAACAGCAAATCAGTGTGACACCGAAGATGGACGAGCGAGCGGAGCGAAGTCGTCGGGGGTCGCGTCCGATTTTCGTGGAAGGTTTTAGGTGTCTGGATTCGGGTGGATGAGAGCTTCGTACGGAATCATCAACACCGCCATATGTCTCTCGAAAAGAGATGCTCCGAGTGCGTTCCCAATGATGAGGTATTTCGGGACGACCGCGAATGCTTTCCGGGGGATTGCAAATGAGTCGCTCAGCGCAACGAGAACGCCACGATCGAAGGTTTGTGTTATTTCTCGCAATATTCTGGAGGTGAGCGAGCAGGAGGGGGGAGTGGAATTGCCCCTCCCGTCGGTAAGTTCATTGTGCGGGTATCGCTGTACGCTCGACCTACCGTCAGCCTACCGAGCTGCCGTGTCAATTCATCCTGAAAGAATCAGCCATGGAAATCGCTTCTTTTGGGGCACCCTCGACGGATTATCGGCTGTGCTCCGGGAATCTCGAAACATGTGATTTAATCGCGAGCGACCGAGATATAGCGCGAGAATCTCGGTAGAAACC
>NW_003805472.1:1459812-1468387 GCF_000255335.2 Galendromus occidentalis | reverse complement strand
CGCGAAACAGCCCCGAGTCAGGGGCCCTGAGTATAGTGTACACATCGCATGATGTTTGTCTGACCGGAGCGTATTCTGAGGAGGACTGACGAAATTGACCCTGAAATAGTGTTGAAAGGATCTTTCCTCTCGAAGTGCTTTCGTAAGGACGAATATTTTCCAGCGGAACCTCTTCCTCGTTCTCCGGAGTCAAGCTACTGCCTGAGAAAATGCTAGGACGCCCGAAGCCCCATCACGCTGGACTCTAAGTCGGTCCTGGGATGATCATATGACCATCACATCAACTACCGTAGGGACATGAATCTCGCGTTTCTGTTGCATTCTTGAGCGAATGTCCATTGTGAAGTCTCGAAGATGCGCTCGTGCATAACTGAGCATATCCGTCTCAAATCATCCTCGTCCTGAGATACTCTTTTCCTGACCATCTCGTTGCCGCTTCCGGCGACCGTGTTCTGGGATGATTTGGTAATAATCGCGACGCTCTCGATTCCAGCCCCGAGCTCTGCGATGGAATCGTTTTTAGATGGACGAGCTCGATTCCTTCATATTGATGAAAAATAAGTGTACGTCCAATCTCGGTGCTGCCTCCCTCAGACCTTCGTCCATGACCGGCGGATCTCTATCCGTGAAGCATCGCGCGGTCCCTCTTATGATGCATCTCTGAAAAATGATTCAAGTTCATCTATTCAGCTGGATCTACCGCTGTGGTCCGCGGAGAGCCTACGGCCGACCTCATTTGTGCTTCGGTTCATGACTAACAGTTTGTGAGTAGATGGCTTGACTGAAACCTCTCGCTTTCTCGCTCCCATGAGCTTCCTTCATCACGGCTCCTGTCTCACTCTTCTTCTCTCGCGGCCGGCTATTTCTCTCACACAATTTAATTAAAACGTTGCTGAACTAAATGGTTTTCGCGCTCAAATTGCCGCCGCCAGCAGCGAAATCCAGCCCTCACCACCGAAGCTTGTCGCTCAGTATCAAGCACTGAGAGCGATCGATGGAGTCTTGTCGAACCTTGTCGGGGAATCGCCGGAGTCGTGAGCCAGATCTAGGTACTGAACCAATCCCGTCCACTTGTGGGACTGCATGATGAGCCGCTCATGGAACAGATTGCTCATTAATGCCCATGGACAGCATCGCCGCCGGCGATTGCGTGCTCCATCTGTGTAAGACATCCCGTTTTCCAATATAACCGAGGGAGACGCCAGAGACAGAGTCGAGAGAGAGGGACTGGACCGACTCCCCCACAAGGTTGCCTTGCCTGAGATTGAGGCATTCCAACGATGATGCAGGCTAGCTCGTTCCGCCTCTCGAATAAATTCGCTCTCTGTTCCCAATCCAATTTCTTTCGTCTGGTGAAACAGACCGATGATCGGGCGGTGCCTCCGATCCGCGGAGGACATCCGATCTTCGTTCTTCGTCCTTCCGAAATTCGATTACGTCTCCTCCTCGTGCGCCCTACGAGTCGCGACCGGTGACCTGTGGTCGGGGAGATCTTCCACGGGAATGTGCATTGAACTCCAGGGGATCAGCGATACTCGAGAATCGGGGCGCGCAAGAACAGGACCGATATGCTTTGAATGAATCCGCGGAAGTCTTCGCACCTCCGACGAAGACCCACACGCTGGAAGAAGACGGAGCGATCCGGTCGGTACGTCACGGTCGGAATCTACGGAGCGACGTGTGCGATCCACAACACGCGCAGACTTCATGCTCATCGATTGAGCCCTGAGCCAGCCGAAAGCCGTGGAGCCATGTCCGTCTTCTTCGGGGTTTGACAACACTTGTCGATGCGTCCGACCTTGATTGAGGCGGACCATTTGACGTCAGATGTGTAATCTCGCAGTACTCATCCAGACGGAAATACGCTATCGCTCATATGAATTATTCCCTCAAGGCTCTGAGGGAGTCTGAGATTCTGATCGATACGTACGCCCATGCCAACACCGGATCTCTAAGATACCTACGTGGAAAGAACCTCCTCGACTGACGTCAGATCATACCCCAGTTCTCAAATTCAAATAGGAGACTGAAGGAATCGAAAATAAGGGCGATCCGCTTTCGATCGGGGGCGGATATTGAATGCGGTCTCGCGACGTCAGAACGGAGTTATAGACTTCGTGAATGGCGGACTTTAGATGGAAGATCTTATGTACAGGTATCTGTGGTACTCACAGTCGGAGCCTCGGGAACAAAGTCATCCCATTCCGCTCCCCGGGAAGAGATACAGAGGGGAAAGTACGCGCGCGATGCGATGGACGAGGGAAGCGGAAAAGAAGAATGGATGGATACGCTGCTCTTCAATTTCGTTTTTGTCGCTTTCTCAATTAAAATTTAGGTGCTAATTTTTAATTTGTTTTCTGGTCCCTCTCCCGAGTGTCTGAACGACCAGTCGGCTCGCCGGCCTGAAGCCGACAGCAGCTTTCGGTATACTTTGCTCGATTGCCGCGAACGACGCCGGCCCGTGTCGGTATCCTTCCCGGTCTCTTCCAACAGCACTTCTCGTCGCGATTATCTCTCTTTCGTGTGTCTCTATTCCTCATCCGTTGGATGGTGGATGGCAACAGAGAAGAGAAGAAGTTCAAAATCCAATTTATTCAGTGGTCGCCTCGCTCGGTCACTCCCTCTTTTTAGATGTTGGCCTCTCTTTGTCTCTCATTTTTCTTTTTCTCGCCTCATATCGACTCCTTCTATTTCTTCAAATCGCTGGCGGCCGCAGGGATCGCGAGGAGCACAGTGGCGGAAGATGTCTCACTTAATCGAATTGGGACGTTGCCGGTCTCGGCGGAACAATGTTCTCCGGTTTAAAATGTTCCAGGAGCTTGAAGCGAGCGAAGTGTTTGCAGCGACCCGTATGAAATACGAAACCTGGATCGAATGGATAGGGATTCATTGCTGATGATCTCTGGAGAATTTTCACCCTCGAGAGATCTTCCACCATGGAAGTTTCGGCTGCTCCGTCAAATGATAATTACCCATCAAAAAAATAAGGAATCCTCGTATCGCAATACAGAGAGGATGTGAAGCGCATTCCGGGGGAATAAAGTCGCCTGATTTCGGGTCTCGCTGACTCAAAGGTAGAGAGATATGAGCGAGCTCTTGGCTCAGGATGATTATCTCCATTAAGATTTAATTTCGAGATATTCAAATGCATCTGATGTGTGTTACCGAGTCCGTCGTTATTCTTGTCATTTTTCATTCGAATTTTTTTCCCATTTCTGGGAGTCTTTCATGCAGATGCCTAATTTTATCTAATCTGGCGCCGCTATTTAATTACCGAGGAAGACGTTTCGGGAGGAGTGGTGCTCGGAGGCTATATGTATTGTCGGTCTTGGTTACTCAACTTATGATAGTTGCCTCTTTCCTATCCACATCCTATGATAGTTTGAGACGGGAAGTTCTGAAGCGTTCCAATCTAGAAATCCGAGAGCGATGACCATGCTAACGGCGGATTCTCCCGCGGCTCCGAGGCGAATCCAAAATTAGAAATTCGGGCATCAAGTGCTCCAACGAATATCGTGTGGACGGAGCCGTGTAGAAAATTAATTAATCGCCGATATATAAATTCTCCCTCTCGATTATTTCATTCTATGCTCGCATCGATCTTTCGACTGCTGGAGCATACGCAATTTGAATGTTTTATGGTGAGAAGATCGAAGGCGTAACGCATTGACGACCACTCACTTCATTCTATTTTATTCCTTTTCGGTTTACTTCATTTCACCCCGATTCGATTCGATGCAGGCGACGATAATTATGAGAAAAATACGTCTTTAGTGGGAAGAGCGTGAGATTGAATGCGAAACGAGGAGAGATGAGAGCCGGAGGATGGGAAGACGTGCGATGAACGGCACTCGGACGGCGGACGGCTTGATGTTTTAATTTTCTGCTTCATTTTTGATCAAGGAACACCGAAACGAAGAAGAAGCCAAACACTCGAGGCTCTACGAGCCCAACCGAATTGATGCAGAAGTCCATTACCAGCTCCTGATTTCTCTGCGAACATATCGATGGAAAAGCAAATCATGCTCGGAGTCAAGGGATATATTTCGGTGAACAGCTGAGTAATTTTTGGCAGGTTAAGCGTGAGGAGGACACATCGGAGCCTCGGAGTGATGTGTCTCTCGCTCTCTCTCGAGAGAGAGACCCCGGCAATCGATCGGAGAGGGATCAGCGGTGACCCGCGAGGTCTCAAACACAGGGTTTGGGATACCGAATTTCTACGGTCCGGTCTCTCGGGGGATCTGCCTCTCCCGAGAGTGTTTACCCCTCCGTGTGCCAGAGTACCCGCGGAGCAGAGATGAGAAAAGGCGAGACGGCGAGCTGGGATCCTCCTTTCAAGGAGGTTCCGGATCGGGCAGAACGTTCCGGGAGAATTTTCCTGAACACTCTCGGCGTATTGTTGGAACGAATGGGACATGGTATCGCGTCTTCAAACGTCGCTCTTTGAAGTCGTCCAGCCTGCCCTCCTGATTCGGGCTAATCTTGAGATACCTAGGACATCCATAGATGAGAGGCTCGCTCCGAAGTCAAGGCCGGTCCCCGTGTTACTTTTCATGTTTATCGGCAATGACATGAGAGAAACTCAACAACTCGACTATGGTCTCAGCTGAATGAATATATGAACAGACACGAATGATGAGGAAACTAAAAAAAAGAACTCTGAGACAAACACCCTGGAGGAGCTCGCGTGATCGAGGCTCGTTGTCGGAGGCTCGAATGAGCAGAAAACGCGGTTCATCGCTCACTGCAGCAGAATCGACGCTCGGCTTCACAGAGAGACGTCCTTCTCGAAATTGTGGAGCATCCGAGAAAGATTGAGTACCCAGTTTCGCAATTGATGACTTGATCAATGCCCCTCTTCGCCTGCTTGGGTTTCCGGCTTCTTGGAGCTCGACGGGACCAGAGGACCGGGTGATGGTTACGATGAGGCGAGCCACGCATCATTTTTTTCATTGCGCGTGCGGTTCCTCAGCTTCGCTTTTCGAACTCGGAACGTCGAAGAACCGGAGCGAGACAACCCTCAATCCTGAGAGTGGGGGTCCCTCGATGTGAAGCTCCCTCCAAGAAATCAGTGTCCGACCGATTTTCAGACGGAGAATCACCTGCGGCACCCGATCGCCTTCCGTTCCGAGCATGCTTTTCAGGATCGTTTACGAGAACACCAACGATTTTCTACGGGCATCGGTGAAACTATAAATGACTTTGCTCTCTTGGGAACCATGCAATGCAATCAGAAACTGAGGACGTCAATGAAAAAAGGGGGAGAGAACCGGTCAAGAGCGACCTTCCCCTGAATACACAGGGGTCTCTCCACAGAGGTTCTATGTAGGAGGTCAAGAAAATTCAATCGATGAAGGCTCATTTCAAGGGTGGCACTCTCACCCCGATCCTCTGGTCTCCGAAAAGATCCTTTTGTGCAAGCTTTCTAACGTGCACGTGTGGCGCGCATCGTGCCCATCAGCTTCTCCTTTGTATACGAACGGAGATTCGACGTGGAGGAAACCATCTACAGCTGTGAGGAACGAAGGCTCGTTGGTGATTCGAAACCGAACTGAACTGCGAACAGGCTTACGTTCGCCAGTATGGCAACACGCTCTATTGTTCTTCGGATGATGCCGCTCCTGGCCGGGATGTTTTCGCGACTCGCCGACGAGAACATAGAGTTTCAACAGAATGCTCTGAATCTGAATTACGACTACGTGGTGATCGGTGAGTGGCTTTCAATTTCTCAGCTTCTCTGCCTAAGATTTCCCCTTCATTGGGAGACATCGAGTTCCTTCCGGAGCGAGCGACGTCCCGAACGAAGGAGCGCCTTGGGGCTCTCCTCAATTATGAATTGTTTCCGGATACAGGTGGAGGATCCTCCGGCGCAGTGGTAGCGAGTCGTTTGAGCGAAAACCCGAAAGTGAGCGTGCTCCTGATCGAGAGCGGCGGTACCGAAAACCAGTTGTCGGACGTGCCAATCCTCGCGGCCACGTTGCAGAAGTCTGCTCTCGACTGGAAATATCTAACCGTGCCGCAAGAGAAAGCCTGCTTCGGCTTGGACAATCGCCAGAGCTATTGGCCCCGAGGCAAAGTTCTCGGAGGATGCAGTGTTTTGAATTACATGCTTTACGTGCGTGGCTGTCACGAAGACTACGATCAATGGGCAGCTCATGGTGCCGAAGGATGGTCTTGGAACGACGTATTCAGATATTTCGTCAAAAGTGAGGACAACAGAGATCCGGACATCAAAGACAACGGATGGCATGGAAAAGGTGAGGTTCCCAGTCTCGCAAATCGACCAGTCGACCTAAGGCGGATCATGAGGATCTCATTCTGGAAAAAGTTCGGGAAGACAGGATAGACTCATGGCATGTGATGAGGCTTCTAATATAACGATACTCGAAATTTCCAGGTGGTTATCTTACCGTACAGAGACCAAAATACCAAACGGTACTCGCGCAGGCTTTTGTGGACGCTGGAAAATACCTCGGATATCCCTCGACCGACACCAACGGGGCTCAGTGTACGGGGTGAGTATTTTAACGAATTCTTCTGCCCTCCCCCAACCTTCTCCCTCGCCCCCACTCTCCCCTTCTTTCTGCCCCCGCCTTGGCAGGAATTCATAGAAGTTCCGGAAAATTTCGTGTTCAGTACTTCGTGTTTAGGATGGAAATTTTAATTATTCGCTCTCTGTTCGGGAATTCAGGTTCATGGTACCGCAAGGCACGATCCGAGGTGGAGCGCGGCTCTCAACCTCCAGAGCCTTCTTGGAACCAGTCTTGAAGCGACCGAACCTCCACATATCGTTGTTTTCGACGGCCACTAAACTCAACATTAATAAGCATACTCGACGAGTCGAATCCGTGACTTTCGATCGTTTCGGTGTCCCGACCCTGGTTTACGTGAACCGAGAAGTTATCGTGTCCGCTGGTGCTGTCAACTCACCCCAGCTACTAATGCTCTCAGGCATCGGTGAGTGATCCCCTCGGTTTCGAAAAATATCAGCGATTCCCTCGACAAACACGGTCTGAGCGACTGCGTCCACATTACAGGCCCCCGAGAACACCTCGCCGAGCACGGCATTGAGTGCATCGAAGATCTCCCCGTGGGTCTGAATCTCCAGGACCACATATTTGCCGGAGGGGTCAACTTCCTGGTCAGAGACCCCGTTTCCGTTGTACAATCGAGAGTCTTCACCATGGACCTTCTGCGAACATATCAGGGCAACGCTACCGGACCACTAACTCTCCTCGGAGGCGTGGAAGGATTGGGTTTCATCAAAACGAAGTACGCCGATCCGAAGAAGGACTGGCCAGATTTTGAAATTCATTTCGCATCGGGATCTCCAGTTTCCGACGGTGGTCAGACCCTGCGAATCGCAAACGGGCTCCAACAACGCCTTTGGGAATCCGTGTACGAGCCACACAACTACGAGGATACTGTTTCCTTGTATCCTGTGATGCTGCGGCCGAAGTCTGTCGGTGAGTGACCCGATCCGTACGAACCTCGATTCCCTTCTGATTTGAGCTCAGACTCATCCTTCGAGAGCAATCGCAGCTCGCTACTAATCGACGTTCGGATTTCAGGTTACATCAAACTGCGGTCGAGATCTCCCTACGAACACCCGCTCATCGACCCGAAATATCTCACAGCGCCAGAGGATATCCTCTCGATGGTCGAAGCCATCAAGATCTGCATGGAGCTGATCAAAACTCCGCCTTTCCGAAGATATGGCACGACGCTTTGGGATATACCTTTCCCGGAATGCAAAGGTTACGAGCTGTACTCGGACGAATATCTGGCATGCGTCGCCCGCACTTACACTAGCACGCTCTACCATCCGGTGGGAACATGTAAAATGGGAGCGGTGAACGATCCGACCGCGGTCGTCGATCCCAGACTGCGCGTCAAGAACATGAGAAATTTACGTGTTGTCGACGCATCGATCATGCCGAAAATTGTGTCTGGTGAGTTCCGACTCTGATTGAGCTCGCCCTCAAGATGTACTCCATGAAATTCCAATGAGGTCGGAGAGATTCGAAGTAGCTCTTACGAAGACCCGTTTCCGCTCCATAGGGAATACCAACGCGCCGGCAATCATGATCGCCGAGAAAGCCGCCGACATGATCAAGGAGGACAACCCCTAGAGGGTCCGGTCGAAACGTCTCTCAGAACCGTGGAAATCTCGCGCACGGTTCCGAGAGCATTCAGCACGCATGAGCTCCAGGCGCAAGCAACGGGAGACTTTGTTCATCTTGTATATTGTAGATACAAAACAATCGATCAATTCGGGGAGGGACCAATATACTGATGTAATATATGGGAAAAGGATTCACATATCATGGTGATAAAGTCGAGATAACTCATACCCAGACCTCTTCCCAATACTCAGCCATTCGGATTCAACTTCATTCAAAACAGGGCGATCGAGAGGCTAACCGGTCGATGTATCTCGCCCCCTAGTCGCGGTCGAAGAGCCCAGTCGTCATCGGTGCCAAGCTCATCGTTGAAGCATTCGCATCCACGCAGATCGAGCGAATGTGGATGTCGTGCTTTGAATGATTCCTGGGTGATGTTTTAGTCTGCTCCG